>NC_090234.1:17906197-18031197 GCF_024489055.1 Chanodichthys erythropterus | reverse complement strand
AGGGGTGTTAGGCATGATGTCAAGTAATATGTTATACGAAAGTGTTTAATGATAATTACACCCATTAATATTAATCTGAATAAACAATTATTTTGCCAAATAATATAATGGCTGCTAAGCAACTAAGCAACTTGCTTAAAAATAGAATGTGCAATCGCACAAAATGGTGCTTTGCAGCAGCTTCTCCTGTAGTTTAGCTTAGAATTATGTAATTTTAAATCTGATTAAAATTTCAGCTTTGACTTGTTGTAGTTGACTGTTTCACTATAGACACAATTTGTCTAAAGACCCCAACCATCTCCTTGCAGGCATTACAGTTGTTTTAAATTTCCTAAGATCAAAAGACAAGGCACAAGACTCCTAAAGCAAAGCCACCTTCATTTCACCCTGAAAGACATCCTACCAGGAGCCCATGTCTGTGGGCCTGAGAAAGGAGCCAGTTCTTTTGTGTGGAATCAGGGCTATGGACAACATTACCCTCATCCTTTCTCACTACAGAACAATAGAGCTGGCACAGAGCTCACCTCTCACACTAGCTCACTCTAGAACCAAGTACGCTAGTTTCACAACAAGAGCTGGACCATGGCCAGTATTCCACTTTGTAAACTATGACTCACCACAGAGTGCAGCTTCTCTTAAGTAACATATGCAGTGATAATAAAGCTGATATTAAATGAAATTATGCTGTGCGCTTCCTTCCAAAGACCAATACAATTGTGGCAAATAATACGCCTGACCGATAAGAAAAGAAAAAAAAAAAAGGGGAAAGGAAAGGAAAGAAAAGGAAAAAAAGTTGCTGTTTGGATTTAAGTAGGCAAACGCTTTAAAGTCTATGATTGGATCATTATTGCAGTGATGTTTATGTTTCTAGCATTTTATACTGTATGTTTGGCAACAGTTCTTCTAAACAATTCTTCTATTATAAGATCTTGACCAAAAATTGATGCACCTCTTGATGGAAATAAATGTTGTGATTTTTGGTCAAGATCATATATTGACAATGCAAGAGGTGAGCACTCTGTAAAGTCTCCTCCAGCACATCCCAAAGACTTTCAATGACTTTAAGGTCTGGATTTAGAGGTGCCAGTTCATGTGTGAAAATGATTCTTCATGCTCTCTGAACCATTCTTTCACCAATTGAGGCTGATGAGTCTTAGCTTTGTCATCCTGAAATATGGCTGTGACGAGCAGGGTGGGTGAGAGCCGTGAGGGAATGGTTCTCCATCCATCCATCCATCCATCCATCCATCCATCCATCCATGCATCCATCCATCCATCCATCCATGCATCCATCCATCCATCCATCCATCCATCCATCCATCCATCCATCCATCCATCCATCCATCCATCCATCCATCCATCCATCCATCCATCCAATGATT
This sequence comes from Chanodichthys erythropterus, assembly GCF_024489055.1. Classification (NCBI taxonomy): domain Eukaryota; kingdom Metazoa; phylum Chordata; class Actinopteri; order Cypriniformes; family Xenocyprididae; genus Chanodichthys; species Chanodichthys erythropterus. The sequence continues at coordinate 18,029,815 of NC_090234.1, read as the reverse complement.
TAAACTATTTAAATTTTAAACTATTCTTTGTTAGTCCGTCCATCCGTGCATCCATCCGTGCATCCATCCGTGCATCCATCCGTGCATCCATCCATCCATCCATCCATCCATCCATCCATCCATCCATCCATCCAATGATTTAAACGATTTAAATTTTAAACTATTCTTTGTTAGTCCGTCCATCCATCCATCCATGCATCCATCCGTCCATCCATCCATCCATCCATCCATCCATCCATCCATCCATCCATCCATCCATCCATCCATCCATCCATCCATCCATCCATCCAATGATTTAAACTATTTAAATTTTAAACTATTCTTTGTTAGTCCGTCCATCCATCCATCCATCCGTGCATCCATCCGTGCATCCATCCGTGCATCCATCCGTGCATCCATCCATCCATCCATCCATCCATCCATCCATCCATCCATCCATCCATCCATCCAATGATTTAAACGATTTAAATTTTAAACTATTCTTTGTTAGTCCGTCCATCCATCCATCCATGCATCCATCCGTGCATCCATCCGTGCATCCATCCATCCATCCATCCATCCATCCATCCATCCATCCATCCGTGCATCCATCCGTGCATCCATCCGTGCATCCATCCGTGCATCCATCCGTGCATCCATCCATCCATCCATCCATCCATCCATCCATCCATCCATCCATCCATCCATCCATCCATCCATCCATCCATCCATCCATCCATCCAATCAATCTCGAGGGACCATAAGTACATGCTTATAGAATGATGTTAGACAGAAGCCAATTAAATGATTTGCAGCTGACATAAAAGATCCCATAACAGGTTGGTCATATTGTTTGCTTTACATGGCAGTTTTGTCAGGTTGGAGTGTTTGTTTGGTACTTCTAGTTCTGCAGAAATGACACACTTGACCATTTAAGTAATCTACAATTGTGGTGGGGTAGAGTTACCATATGACGTAAGCATCAGATGTAAAAATATGAAGTAAAGGGCTTTTATTTCAATTCTTCCAGGTTAACACAATACTCTGATAAGAGTGCCAATCATCTACGTAAATTGCATACCATATTCCTGGGGGAAGTAACATTTGCCAAATGAATCGGCTGTTCGGAAGAAAGCCTCCTCTGTTACCACAGCAACCGGTAAGCAAAGACATCTCTAGTTTCATGGCATTGTTCAGTTGTGTTATTTCACTAGGAACATTGTGCTCACTTATGGAAAAACTTAACACCTGTGTAATGTAGCTGTGAGGTTCCTGTCATAATGTTTCATGCTGATGTACGCTCAGCGTTACTCAAGTCATGCTGGTCTTTTAGCTGTTGAAATCACAATTTTGCTTTAGCTCTATGCCACAGATGATTCACAGTATTCCGTGCTTTCAAAGTCTCTAGAGAATTGAATATATCTTTAATGGTACTGTATTTGTCACACTTTATAGACACTTTCTTTATAATAGATCCATCAAATCCATGATATTTAGTTTAAATTTGATTTTTAAGATCTGTATCTGATAGAGTCATTAACAGAACTGGTAGAAGAAAAACGTGTTTCAAAATCTTGCAACTTCCTTGCACATTTTCAGTTTTCAGATATTTTTAGTGGACTTTGTGTAAATAATTTTCAATTTCAGTTTCTTCTTGGGAGTTTCTAATGTGCTATTTTGGCCACCCTGCAAAGTTTATTAAATATGATAAAAACTAAAAAGTACATTTGACACAGGACTAAGACTACTTTAAGACTAAGACTTGCGTGCCTCAGTGTGAAAATATGGATCTCAAAATCATACAGTAACTGCTTGAAAGGGTTCAAATATGCAGAAGATGGTGGAAAATCAAAATAATGTAGGACCTGAAAGATTTTTCTGAAGAACAGAGGTCAGTTTAACTGATCAGGACAAACAAGGGACTCATGAACAACCATCATAAAACAAACACACAGTCATGGATCATCCAGGTAACCACACACAGTATTAAGAATCAAGGGTATTTAAACTTTTGAACTGGGTAACTATTTTTTTTTTATCTTGTGGACTTTATGTAAACATCTGTTTAATACTTTATTCAGGACAGTACTAAATAAAAAATAACATGCAATTTTCACGATCCTTCTTATTTTGTTAAAATTATTATTTTTACATATTCTACAAGGGGTATGTAAACTTTTTAGCTCAACTGTATCCTTTGTATTCAATGCCAGATGATGGTTTTGTACCTTCAGGACATCAGGGGCCAAAGCAGTCTGTTTCTTCTGTCTTTTACCTGGCCTGCACCATTATAGCTGTGACTTTACAGATTCAACAGATACTGCGTTAAGTTATGGATGGTCATGGCTAGTAATTGACCTGGGAACAGTACGATTGCTCGGTAGAACAGTTAATATATATATATATATATATATATATATATATATATATATATATATATATATATATATATATAATATATTATATTTTATATATATATATATATATAATATATATATATGGACCATTTATTTACCATTTCATTTCAATTTAGAGAACTCTTTAAAATGTCTGAATTTCATACAAAATATCAAACCAAGTGGCAACTGCAAACAAAACATACTAGAGCTTCAAAGTTTGACAAACCAGAAAGTTGAACAATATATTTATCTGTTCATATTTTGAAACCAAAACTTCTGTGAAATGTTTTGAATGAAAATTGTGTGGTCTACATAAATTAAACTTGTTTTTGATTATTTATTTTTATGTTTCAAATAACAAGCATTTATTTGTAATAGATTTATTTTTTGTAACAATGTAAAAGTCTTTACTGCCACTTTTGATCATTATAATGCATCCTGAATAAAAGTATTATTTTCTTTCAAACAACAACAACAAAAACCCAAAACTCTTACTGACTCCAACCTTTTGAATGTTAATGTATATATCACAATTACAAAAGGTTTTTTGAAGATGTGTCATCTTTTCTAGAGCATGAGAATCACTGCCAGATTTTCTGCCAGTTCTGCCAACTCCAAAATTCATTGTGAGCGAGTGTTACGAAATGCACAATGGAGTGAGACGGATGACATACTTATGATTTGATTTTTCTGATGTTGTAATAGTTATGAGGTATGATAGTGAATGATGTTCTTCAGATGCCAGAACATTAAAACCACCCTTTAACTTCTGACCCACGCACAATGATTCCATTTGCACACATCCTAAAGGGATCCAGAAGTCCTTGCTTCCCCCCCCCCCCCCCCTATTTCTCAGTCTGTTATTCACTGTGATGCACAACTAACTCAAATGTGGTGGTTCTGAGCTGGCAGCCACTAATGAACTGTGGCTCTCTGCTTCGGGCTGTTCTCTGTCAGCTTTGAACAGAAGAGAAGGAGAGGATGGCTCTGTTCCAAAGTCTAGTGAGCTGCCTACAAAGGAATCACACAATATCTAATTGAAGGCTGTTCTAAAAGGTAGGCAACATAGTTAAAATATGTATCTAATTTTATCCAGATTCTAAGGCAGAATTGCTTAGGAGAAGACAATTCAATTATGCATTCAATTATGAGCCCAGTGACAGTATCCATGTACTCTGTAAGAATAGGATTTTTCTAAGTTGTAAATAAAGATTATTGGAGTGTGTTTTTTATAATAAAATTTCTTTGTAATTATTTGCGAAATTTTTTTCTCGATTGTCCAATTTAGACATTCTATTAACCACAAGTAACTTTGCAACTACATGTCAACTAGTAGTCATTAGAGTAGACTGTCTGTGAACACTTTATTTTGATGCTCCCCAACAGACATTTCACTGACTATAAGTAACTTTGCAAGTATGCCAACTTATTCTATACTAACCCGAACCTAACAGTGAGCAGTGTTGGGGTAATGCGTTACAAGCAACTTATATTAAATTACAAATTAACTATATTAAATGACATAAAGTATACTTTATGCATTTAATCTCAATTTATTAACCAATGTCTTTGCTGCTGACCTTCAATGATCTAATTCAACCATACTAACAAGCAAAATTACTTTAGATTAGATTTAGAAATAAGAGTGTTGAACTTCTTTCTCCTGTATTCTATTCTTCTTTAAGCCAGAATGGCAGCACAGCTGAAAGGTTTGTTTGAGCTGCGCCCTCTGCTTTACAGGCGTAAATATGCATTTCCTTCAGCCTGAGGCTTAATCTTTGCACTTTTGGTGTGAAAGGGCCTTAACATCTGCCGAAAATATAACTTTTTTTGTTGCTGTTAAAAAACAAACAAGTAAGGCCAGCCCAGGTGAGAAAAAGTATTGCAAAAGTACTGTCACGGATTACTTTTCATAAAAAGTAACTAGGTAACGCAATTGGTTACTTTTTTTAGGGAGTAACACAATATTGTAATGCATTACTTTTAAAAGTAACTTTCCCCAACACTGCTAATGAGAGTTAGTTGACATGTACTGTAGTTGCAAATTAATGAGTGTTAGTTTACATGTAATGCAAAGTTACTTATAGTTAGTAGAATGTCTAAAGTGGACTATCGAAATGAAGTGTAACCCTGGCAAAGACTTTATAGGAAGACGGTGAACTCCTATTATTTGTGAATGGGAACAAGTGCAACACCAATATGGCGAAGAAGCCCTTCTAAATGAAAGAGCCGATCGTTGATTTTTAAAGCCAGAGAGACGTTTCAAAGATGGCTGCCGAGTGAAATGACTTCTTAAAGGGACTTTGACCTCGGTTTGTTAACTCTATGTAATGCTAAACAATTAAATGGACTGGCATGAAAAAATATATTTTTTGTGATATGCTAAATTTTTTATACTGATGTCCGATTGGTCATTTAAAATGTAATTTTAACAAACAGTTTTAACAATTTGAGTTTTTCTCCATTCAAGTTGATATGAACATACTTTTCTGTCTATTGCCAAAAAGGAAATTAGCTGCCAATGAACTAATTTTTCTTAAAAAGTAAATTTGATTGGCAAATCCCATTTCTTTCCAGTGTTGATGCGTTTTCTTTTTGAAACAGAAAGTTTGATAATGAAAGGCCAAATATGAACCATGATTTGTTTCTGAATTCTTCTTCTAGAGAGTATTCGATTGGACAACCAAACCTTTGTAATGCAGCATCACAATCAATCATTTTCTTTCTTGCTCCGTTTGCAGAGAAATAATTTTTAAAGGCATATATCTGCTAAAAGTGATTCAATATATATTTTTTCTGCATTTAAGTGCACACAAGTATATAGATGATCTCAAAACCAACAGACATGGACTAAAAGCAACAAAAGTCCAATTTAAAGGGACTTTAAGGGCCAAACTCAAATCAACTCCTGCGCGCATCGCATGAGGACTGCTGTTTGAGTTGCTACATATGCAGAGCATTCCAAATCGGTTACTTATAGGGTTCCATTTCAGTTACGCTGCTACCTATGTAGGCAGTGCACAGCAAGGCAGCTCACATTTTGGAACAGAGCCAGAGAGAGAGCGAGCAAGGAAACAAACCCAGCACAGTGAGAAATGAAGAGAACGAGTAGAGATCAGAGCCCTCAGAGTGTTTGAAGACCTGTTCGCCTCTTTCAAAATGCAGAACAGCTGTAATGATGTCAGTACGCATTGAGTGGAATATTCCAGATTCAGCATGAGTATAAATCTGTGTATTCAGGTGTGCTATGTGGAGTTAGAGGAATAAAGCAGCCAAGCAAAGGGGAGTCTTGTCTCCGGGCCAGTTCCACTCTGGCACTGCCCTCTTCCCATGAACCCGAGCCCCAGAAACAAAGTGGGGGGATTATATTATCTTCCTCTGGACTCGTGAGGCTACACGTTCAATCGCAGCTGCATTGCAAATCCAGTTAGTATAGGTTCCTGACAACTAGGCTAGTGTCTTTTTATGATTGTTTCATGTCAGACTTGCAGTGTGTGACTAAAGAAGAAAAAGTGACCTTGAGAAGAGTGAAATTACCCTTCGATTACCCTGTCCATTACGTTGTAAAGTCAATTAGATGCAAGGAGTAATAGTATGCCTCATAAAAGTTCATACCTCATAAATGAATTAGGTATGCACTCCAGCTATATTCTGTTGACTGAACGGTGGGATCTCATTCAAATTCATATGGGAAGTGTATCCATAAATTTATGACTGTTTAGATAAAGTAGATGCTGAAATGTACAATATTAACATTGGCAGCATCTAAAACTTCTGTACACATTCAAATTACGGAAATGAACGTGGCACCAGTTCCGTTTTTTCCGCATGTTGAATAGGGAAGGTGTAGGACATACAGTGTAAGCTTTTTGAAGAATATGGAAGGTGGTCTGGCGGAAGCACTTGCAAGGCGATCATTTATGTTTATAAAGCATGTACTTTTTTTTTCTTTTCAAAAATTACAGTTCGTTTTTGCTAGATAAGACCCGTATTCCCTGTCTGGTATTTAAAGCCCTTTGAAGCTGCACTGAAACTGTAATTTTGACCTTCATCCATTTGGAGTCCATTGAAGTCCACTATAAGGAGAATAATCCTGGAATGTTTTCCTCAAAAACCTTAATTTATTTTCAACTGAAGAAAGAAGAACATGGACATCTTGGACGACATGGGGGTAAGTAAATTATCAGGAAATTTTAATATGAAAGTGAACTAATCCTTTAAAATCATAGAGGATGTAAGTAAGTAATTGAGGCCAGTTGGGATTCAGCTGAGAATAAGTTTGGAAACCCTTGCCCTAGCAGGTCTCTCAATTATCAGTAAATGATGGTGAAAATTTGTCTTAGTAAGACCTTTTTAATGCCAAATTTACTTTTAGAAGAAATCCAGATGTGCTTTAATGAAAGTAAAGTCAATTGCACTCTTTGGCTGAATGTATCTAACGTTCAGGCTCAACAAATATGAAACATTGTTGATGTGGTAAAATAATAATGTGTTTTGTCAATGATTCTGACCAGTCTTTAGAAATCACACAGAATGAAGCCATTATAATGTCAAATTAGGTAACTGTTGTAGATACATTTGACGCAGTGAAACATATGTAATTAATTTAATTTATTTTAAATACACCAATATATGACCTATTTTGAATCTTATGTTCTTATTGTACATTGATCTAAAGAAAAAGAACTATGCTAGAATCAAGTTGATCAAGTATGATGATGAGTATAATGAGATCATGTGAACTCTTGAACACACAAGGTTTCAGAATTCATTGAAGGATATCAACATAATCTAAATTCATCTCCTTAATATCCAAATAGTCTGCATGAAAATATTTAGAAAGAACATATTCACATTGCTGAGATGCTTTGGGCTTTTGTGAACATATGAACTTGCATGTTTGGTAACAATTGTTCAAATTATGCATTTATGGAGAGCATTCACTGGAACCTTCAGCAGATGTGTCCAGTTATACATAACAAACAAGGTCAGTCAGACATAATTACTGTACACTTAATTAAACCGGATCACACAGATACGGATCACATGCATGTAGGCTTATCTTAAAGGAATGCAAAATGTTAATTTGACCTCATTGTTTCTTCTGGAATAATTGAATAATGCTCAACCAATTAAAATAAAATTGCCATGTCATTGCAATTTTATGTCTGACCATCATGCCTGATTGTGTGACCTAGTGGATCCCAAACAATTCAGTGGCACTTAGTTACAATTCCAGCAATAATGGGTCCAGTCGTAATGGGAAATGGTGATTTTTTGTGTGTGTGTGTGTGTGTGTGTGTGTATATATATATATATATATTAGTGATTTTCTTCAGATTTTTCAAACATTTTTCTAATTTCAATATATATTTTTTTCTTGTATATATAACTTTTTCTTTTTCATTTTTAGGTATAAATCTAACAAAAAATTGTATGGTTTATGTTTAAAGCAAAAATAGTGAAGAATTTCAAGTAGCAATGTTGCCATATTGGGCTTGGTTTGTATACACACACACACAGCTTGTGCCATCATGCAGATGTGATTGCTTGCAGATTGCATGTAAAGGGCCTATCAGCCTGCACCCTAGTTTCATGACTGGACTAGATATTTCAAAATAATAATATATATATATATATACAGTACAGTCCAAAAGTTTGGAACCACTAAGATTTTTAATGTTTTTAAAAGAAGTTTCGTCTGCTCAGCAAGGCTACATTTATTTAATTAAAAATACAGTAAAAAACAGTAATATTGTGAAATATTATTACAATTTAAAATAACTGTGTACTATTTAAATATATTTAACAAAGTAATTTATTCCTGTGATGCAAAGCTGCATTTTCAGCATCGTTACTCCAGTCTTCAGTGTCACATGATCCTTCAGAAATCATTCTAATATGATGATTTGCTGCTCAATAAACATTTATGATTATTATCAATGTTGAAAACAGTTGTGTACTTTTTTTCAGGATTCCTTGATGAATAAAAAGTTCAAAAGAACAGCATTTATCTGAAATACAAAGCTTCTGTAGCATTATACAGTACCGTTCAAAAGTTTGGGGTCGGTAAGAATTTTTATTTTTTTAAACGAAATTAAAGAAATTAATACTTCTATTCAGCAAGGATGCATTAAATCGATCAAAAGTGGCAGTAAAGACATTTATAATGTTACAAAAGATTAGATTTCAGATAAACACTTGTTTTGAACTTTCTATTCATCAAATAATCCTGAAAAAAAATATTGTACACAAATAATTTGTACAAGACTGGAGTAACGATGCTGAAAATTCAGCTTTGCATCACAGGAATAAATTACTTTGTGAAATATATTCAAATAGAAAACAGTTATTTTAAATTGTAATAATATTTCACAATATTACTGTTTTTACTGTATTTTTAATTAAATAAATGAGTGGTGAGCAGACGAAACTTCTTTTAAAAACATTAAAAATCTTAGTGGTTCTTAGTGGACTGTACTGTAAGTATGTATATATATATATATATATATATATATATATATATAACATTTTTTTTTTTTTTTTTTTTTTTTTTTTTGTAATTTGGATATTAATCTCAAATTTATCTGGATATTTATCTGGATATCTAGATATTTTTTGACACACACACTGGCAATATCTGAAATCCTTGTCCTTTTGGGGAACATTTTTTGGTTACCATGAGGAAATCATAAGTCGTGTTTCCAGGAACTTTCCACAGGAACTACGGACTTTGGGGCGTTTCGATCGCAGGAATCAGGGTTTAAATTAAGTTCCTGATCAGAAAGTCCCTGCTCGTGAGGTGTACTTTTTCAAAGTTCAGGAACTTTTGGGGGTTGAATATGCTGATTGGTTGAGTTCACGCAGTATTGTGATTGGTTGACTCTACACAGCATTTTATTTCAACCACCATTTTTAAAAGTCTGTTGCGGTGCGTGCAGTAAGAGTTGTTTGCTATTCGAATCAACAATGGAGTTTAAAAAATACAACTGATGGTGTGACGATGAGGTTCAGGCTTTATTAAGCTTATATGCGGAGGACGAAATCCAGCGGGAACTGGAAAGCCGTGCGCAGTCCTATGTCACCAGACTTAATCTTTAGACCACGATGGAAGTGTAGACAGCAACGGGTCTGGGGGAAAAAGTTCCTGGGGAAAAAAGTACCAGGGACAATTGGAAAACTAAGCGATATTTTTTGGAAATGTAAAAATGCAGAAAGTTTTCTCTGATGAATTAGGGGCGAGAATTTACAGTTTGTACAGTATAAAAATTATTTCTATGAAATGTCATTATAAATCATGAAAACCCAATGTGTGTGTACAGGTTTGGCTATGCTTATGAGGGCCAAAATGCCACTACTGTATAGTGAAAAATGATGACAGCTGACTAGTTAGGATATTTTGGTCCTAAACGAGTGCTTTGATTTAAATCTAGTGTTTCTGTGATGGGTAGGTTTAGGTTTAGTAGAAGGGGTTTAGGGGTTAGGTGATAGAAAATATCATTAATCTGTTATAAAATCAATGGAAGTCTATGCACAATCTATGTAACTAATATAGTGAATTAAACTTGTGTGTGTGTGTGTGTGTGTGTGTGTGTGTGTGTGTGTGTGTGTGTGTGTGTGTGTATTTAACAATGTCAGCATCTAAAAAAAATGCAATCCATTAGTATTATTAAGTACTTAAATGTAGCATAAACCTTGTAATGCAATGCTTGCAAAATCAAGTTGGTTTTCATTTATATATTTTAGGGAACATCTTCCCTAAAATATCCATAATGAAAGACGGGTTGTGTAGGGTGGGACTTTGTATTTCAACCTTTCTTCATGGGTACAGTCTAAGTGCTATTAGGTATTCAACTGTGTTGCAGCAGACAGCTATGCGCACCAGATAAACTGTCTTTGATGCAATTTTAATGTGATTCCAGCTATTCTCAGAGCTTCACCATGACATCATCCTTTTAAATACTTATGGGGATGCAGTTTCTAGCAAACCCCCTCGAGCGCCGCGGGTCCATTTGTACTTCTCTTTGAACAGGCCCACGCTGTGAGAGCAAGTGAATAATAAGGTCAATTTTTAATGTCCATTTAATTGTCAAAGCCATTTCTTCAGTCAGATGTTTGCTTATGATACTATCACACGATGAAAGGTTTCCCCAGAGGGTCATCGCAGAGGAGGGGCATGTTTGTACGTACTCTCACTGCCCATCCGGTAATGCACGAACCGAGGGTGTTCTTGCAGACTGGAAGCCATCTTCACAAAGACAGCTGTCCTCTGATCTGGACGAGGCTCCATCAAACTAATGGGGATGAAATCTACAGCTACGCCCCTCTCGTGCGAGAGAGCCATTTCTTGTATCTAGGCAGTCCATTTGCAATTGCTGGCAGTGCTGAAAAAATCAAAAGTGCCCAAGAATCCGGGGTTTGGCTCACTGTGCCAACTGTGTTGAGTAACTTTTTCACCGAAAAAAATCGAAAGAAATATCTAAACAGCTAGGGTCTATCTTAAAACAGCCTAATATGCATGTACTGTATGGAAATTTTAGAGACTTTATTTGAATTAAGTTTAAGTTTCTTTTGCATTGGCATATTATTATTATTATTTTTTTGTCTTGCACTATAAAAAAAGCTTAACTGTAATTTTTCACTGTAAATTAAACAATGACAATGAAGATTTCACTAACAAAAACTCTTTCACTAAATTTAACAGTATTTTACTGTAAAAATACATTAAATGTAATCTATTACAGTTATTCACCATATATGGTACAGAAACTTTCTGTTAAAAAAAAGTATATATATATATATATATACAGTTTGCATACCATAGCATTTTTACAGTATTTTACCGTACAGTAATATATTAATCAACATTTATGTAAAATGACATATTATTCTGTAAAAATACAGAGAATTTTCTTTAAAAAATGATTTACAAGTATGGTAAGAAAAAATAAATTGATTTAAGATATATATTCTGGAAAAATGTCTTCTAAAAATGTCTTTGCTTCTCAAGTAAATCTTATTTATATTATTTTATACTATATTTTTCAGTATTTTGTACATATTTTTATACAGGTTCTCCAGAATGAAATAAAAGAACATAACAAAATACTGAACTTTTTTTATTGCTACATTTTACGGTAACATGACTTGCTACACATTACTTTTTTTTTTCTGCAAATAGCAGTTCAGAATTTCATTTGACTTCCTGTGTAAAAACTTTACATTTTACATTACAACTGTTCACACTGTTCACAAACTTTTTTAATATTATTTTGTTATTTCATACGTACATTCTCAAATATTGAGATCCTTGTTGATTCTCATCGGTCCTAATCATTTGCTAGGACAATGGTCACAGTTTTTTTTTTTTTTTTTTTTTTTTTTCAAATGACAATATTTGACAGCAGAATAGCACAATTGATCTTTTGGCATCAACACATCTCAATAAAGTTGGGACAAGGCCATGTTTACCACTGTGTGGCATCCCCTCTTCTTTTTATAACAGTCTGCAAACGTCTGGGGACTGAAGAGACAAGTTGCTCAAGTTTAGGAATAGGAATGTTGTCCCATTGTTGTCTAATAAAGGCTTCTAGTTGCTCAACTGTCTTAGGTCGTCTTTGTCGCATCTTCCCCTTTTTTTGATGCGCCAAATGTTTTCTATGGGTGAAAGATCTGGACTGCAGGCTGGCTATTTCAGTACCCGGATCCTTCTTCTACGCAGCCATGATTTTGTAATTGATGCAGTATGTGGTCTGGCATTGTCATGTTGGAAAATGCAAGGTCTTCCCTGAAAGAGACGACGTCTGGATGGGAGCATATGTTGTTCTAGAACTTGGATATACCTTTCAGCATTGATGGTGCCTTTCCAGATGTGTAAGCTGCCCATGCCACACGCACTCATGCAACCCCATACCATCAGAGATGCAGGCTTCTGAACTGAGCGCTGATAAAAACTTGGGTTGTCCTTGTCCTCTTTAGTCCAGATGACATGGTGTCCCAATTTTCCAAAAAGAACTTCAAATTTTGATTTGTCTGACCACAGAACAGTTTTCCACTTTGCCACAGTCCATTTTGAATTAGCCTTGGCCCAGAGAAAACACCTGTGCTTCTGGATGATGTTTAGATATGGCTTCTTTTTTGACCTATACAGTTTTAGCCGGCAACGGCGAATGGCACGGTGGATTGTGAAGCATTCCTGAGTCCATGTTGTGATTTCCATTACAGTAGCATTCCTGTATGTGATGCAGTGCCGTCTAAGGGCCCGAAGATCATGGGCATCCAGTATGGTTTTCCGGCCTTGACCCTTACGCACAGAGATTGTTCCAGATTCTCTGAATCTTTGGATGATGTTATGCACTGTAGATGATGATAACTTCAAACTCTTTGCAATTTTTCTCTGAGAAACTCCTTTCTGATATTGCTCCACTATTTTTCGCCACAGCATTGGTGGAATTGGTGATCCTCTTCCCATCTTGACTTCTGAGAGACACTGCCACTCTAAGAGGCTCTTTTTATACCCAGTTATGTTGCCAATTGACCTAATAAGTTGCAAATTGGTCCTCCAGCTGTTCTTTGTATGTACATTTAAATTTTCCGGCCTCTTATTGCTACCTGTCCCATTTTTTTTGGAACGTCTAGCTCTCATGAAATCCAAAATGAGCCAATATTTGGCATGACATTGTCATGTCTCACTTTCAACATGTTATCTATATTCTATTGTGAATAAAATATAAGTTTATGAGATTTGTAAATTATTGCATTCCTTTTTTGGAAACATTTTTGGAATCGGTTTATATATGTTATATAAATATATATATAATCTATATATATATATAATCATCCCCTTTTTTGTTAGTAGCTTGTAGTATATCTAAAGTAACTACTTTTAAAAGGGTGTCTTGACTGTAGTTTAACTACTTTAAATGAAAACTTGGCAAACTGCTTCCCAAACACTTCAACTGTGCCAGTCTCACGCAGAGGGTGTACAAATGCTAGGCACTGACCCAGGCCTTTCAAAAGCAGATATCCTAATGCTTGGCACTCATGCGGTCCAGCGATGGCATCATTATGCAGATTGTCTGTCCTCCAGTACTGCTACAAAGAGAAGACTGTTGCAGTAGATGGAGTGAGCCTATTGAAATGGCAAGCCCCTTTTTCATTGTCGAAGCTGCTGCTTTGAGGGAAAGAAAAAAATGAGAGGTAAGGTTTTTTAATCTCATGAAAATTCATGCAATGAATGTATTATGTATTATTACTGTGTGCCAAATTATTGCTACATGCATTTTAATGGGCATGTATAAAAATGGAAAAGGGCACATTTTAATCTTGTACACTAATATGCTCAACTTTTTAATCTTTGAATTGGCCCCTTATTGTCATTGGCTAATTTAGCTTCATGTTGTGTTAAATAACTTTGACTGCTTTTTTAAAGGCTTTTGAATAAGTTCAGGTCAAACTAACTGAAGGAAAAAATACCTAATAATTATGTAAGTGGTCAGGTAGTAGACATTATATTCATAGAATCCTACAGTACTGCAGTTCAGTCCTCATGAAACGCTGTTTGCTCCCAATTTTGCTCATAATCTGACATATTTGTGAAACCGGGTATTCAATGAGAGAGAGAGAGATTAAAACAACAACAACATCAACAAGAATGTATCAAGTACTGGTATTTATCTTATTTCTGCCTGTAACTAGGCAGTCGTGTTCTGGCAGAATATGCGTCTGATGTATAAATGTGGCCAAATGTTAATGTTTTGACATCAGAAATTCAAGGAACAAGCCATTTTTGCAGCTAATAGGTCTTTTTGGACTCAGAAGGAGTTCTGGATAATGTAGTATGCTTTAGCAATAAAATGGACTCTTATTTCAAAAGAACAAGGAAAATTTGGTAACACTTCACAATAAGGTTAATTTGTTAACATTAGTTAAAGGTGGACTCAAATGTGGACTGAATTTCAAAAACACTGTTTGGAAGTTAGCCGGGCTGACACCAACAACAGACATCTAACCAATCAGCATTAGGGGGTGTATGACTGTCGAGGAGAGAGAACGACCAAGAGGGAGATTAGAAAATAATAATAATAAGAAAACAACTGCAGAACAAGAGATGGGACACAATACAAAAGCTCAAAAGAATATCACTGGAATTAGGGTTTATAGGCAAGCCATTTATTTATTATGTCTATGGGGCAAGCGCTTTAGGACCGCGTTTATATTAGAAAAGCTTTCCAGCGCTGGAGAGAGCTAAGTGGGAAGGCCTGAAAACAGATGCAGAGGCTGCTTTTGATTCCTTCTCATGTAAGTAACACTGGTTTTTGATTGTCTGGAGCTGCTGTGCTGTTGGTGACTATCAACGAACACTTGTTCGTATTTACTCTTGTGTACTGTACGCTCATTTTTTGTGCTTCCGTCATTCGTTCATCAACTGCTCTTTATTGGATGTGATGATAAACACATCCACTCGCATTGTGTGTGTAACGGTGGCCAGATAGTGAGAGTTGAGCAGGTAAACTAATGCACACTGGTGACCGCTAGAGAGTGCAGTGTTTAGGGTCATTGTAAAGCATTCACCTCGCATGCGATCGGGCCGGGGTTTGAGACCAACTCAGAGCAGGGTGGTTAGGATTGGAGTGTGAGTTTTGGAGGCGGAGCAATCAAGAGAGTTGTTGATTTGTTTGGGTTGATTTCAAATATCAACAATGCCCAACAGCATTTTTCAAAATCTACTTACCACACCTTTAATGTATTAACTAACGTGAACTAACCATGAGCAATACATTTGTTGCTGTATTTGATAATCTTTGTTAACGTTAGTTAATAAAAATCCAGCTGTTCATAGTTTGTTCATGTAAGTTAACAGTACATTAACTAATGTTAACAAATACAACTCTTGATTTTAATAATGTATTAGTAAATGTTGAAATTAACATTAAGATTAATAAATGCTGTAGAAATGCAGTTCATTAGCTAATGAACCTTATAGTAAATTGCTACCTAATATTTGATTCCTTATGATGTTGATTTAAGTAATTTCAATGAAAGGGGAACAATATTTAATTTGTTTTTGAGTGCAGTTTGATGGGATTTACACCTAAATGTCAGATAAAGCCTGGGAAGTGAGTCAGACAGGCTGACAGGTTCTGCATTTGAACTTAGTTTTCAGCTCAGTGGAGAATTGCGCTGCATAAATTTGTGTTAAGCAACAAAGAAGAATGTTCCTTAATGGAAAATGTATTTCAGACGATATTTTAACCACATCAGGATGTCATTAATCACTTCAAAGAATTTTTTTTTTTTTCTTCATTATTACTTTCCAGGTGAACTTTCACAGCGGTTCCCTAAACAAATCACTATCTGAGTGTACAAAGCCTTAGCAAAAATCTTTGCTTTTGGCAGAGTCGGCCAATGCTTTTGCCACGGTCCGAATACCAGTGCGGATCGAGCCACTGTAAATATGTACTAAATAAAGCGATGCTGCTTGGGTTGAAGGGTTGCAATCAAAGAGCAGAGAGAGAGAGAGAGAGAGAGTTTTTTTTTTTTTTTTTTTTAAATATTGCATTCCTCTGGCTGGCCTAAACCCTCTGTCTGACGGAAGTACTGGGCACTCTCCTGCTGTCCGCTGTGTGCCAGTGACCCTGTCCTGATCCACAATCATTACATCCAGAATGAAGGGCTCAACCTTCCTTATCCCGAAGCCACCACCACACCCACTACACAAGCTCCCACACTCATCCCCTCATATTTACACAACCGCTAACCCTGGATTAAACAGGAATGACCGGGACATGAAGTACTCAGCCAAACGGGCTCGTCTTAAAGGGATAGTTCACCCAAAAATAACAATTCTATCATTTATTCACCCTCACAGCATTCTAGGCTTTTTTTATTATTATTTTATTTTATATCATGGTCTCTGAATACTCCATTCTAATTGGCTGGAAGATGTGCAGTAAAACAGTTTATATAACAGATAATTCCGGTTCTTGATTATCTCTTTCGAAGCTGTTGTAAATTACTCTACAAACAAACACCTGTGACCTCATTACATCAGTATTACTGCGCCACTGCAGCGTCTGTGACATTGATTTGCGTTACTTTACTAGTTACTTGAATAAGTAATCTGATTACATAACTCAAGTTACTTGTAATGTGTTACCCCAAACACTGGTTATAATTCAGTCAAATAAATGTAACCATACTGCACACCTTTATATCTGTGTCCAATGTTGGGGAAAGTTACTTTTAAAAGTAATGCATTACAATATTGCGTTACTCCCTAAAAAAGTAACCAATTGTGTTACTTTGTTACTTTTTATGAATAGTAATGCGTTACATTACTTTTGCGTTACTTTTTCTCACTGGGGCTGGGCTTGTTTGTTTTAAATAACAACAAAAAAGTTCTATTTTTGGCAAAAAGGCCCTTTCACACCAAAAGTGAAATGAATAAGCCTCAGGCTATAGGAAAAGCATATTTACACCTGTACAATAGAGGGCGCAGCTCAAACAAACCTTTCTAATCTAAAGTATTTTTTGCTTATTAGTATGGTTGAATTAGGTATATTGAAGATCAGCAGCAAAGACATTGGTTAATAATTGAGATTAAATACATAAAGTATATTTGTGTAATTTAATATAGTTAATTATTACAGGTTTGCAAAAATTCTGAGATTGCATTTCACTGTTTTTATTCATTTTGAGGAATACTGAATGTTTTCACGCAAGTGAGATAAGTAAATGCATGTTCACATTTAGTCTAAAACTACAATAACCATCATGTTTACACAGCGCATACAACACCTCTGCACTTTATTTCTCTCAACATGGGGACAGGAGAGCTGTCAGTCAATAAATGTGAAAAAGTAACTTGCGTTACTTATTTGAAAAAGTAACTTAGATATTTTGTTGTAAATTGAAAAAGTAATGTGTTACTTTACTAGTTACTTGAAAAAGTAATCTGATTACGTAACTCAAGTTACTTGTAATGCGTTACCCCCAACACTGTCTGTGTCTGATTAAAAGTGGACAGAATGCTAGATCTAACGAGTTGTAGCTGATGAAGATAACTGTCATTTTAACCCTTCCAGTCTTCCATGCTGCAAACATAAATGACAGCTTTAACTTCTCAATGGGAGCGGGAGGTTTTGTCAGTGCCAAAATTCCTGTCATTGATTAAAAAACAGTCCATGGTGGGAGATATTTAATTTTGACAGTATCCAAAGCAAACACTACCACTGTTTGGCACTGAAATGTGCTGCTGTGCCTGCTATGCCAACCTTCATCTACATACAGCCAGGGAACTCAAAACAGAAAACGATTCAGTTGGAAATTGGATTCGAAAGTGCATCAAAGTTCAATACATCTTTTGGCTATTTTCATTATGCTTTGAGCTAGAAAATGTTGTCAACTATGTTAACACATTTTAACATTTTTCAAATACATTTCTCAGAATTCTGCAAATTTCCCCCAAACTTAAGTTCAGTTGTGACTTCAATGTGCACTCAATAAGTTTTTGCTTTAATATATTTATACTGACACTGATTGGCATGGATGTTTGATGTTTAATGCCTGCCGTTACAAATGTTTTGCCTTTTGTTTATTATCTTTTCCTCTGTCAAACAGGTCAGGAGTGGCTTAGGCTCCCCACATGAAGAATCAAAGGACTCAAATGAATCAAACTCCACAAAATCTTCCTTTCCTGCAAATGAGCCCCGTAATTACCAGGAAAGGAAGATTTTTTTGTTTTGGAATATGGGTAATGCTCAACAAACTTCCGTATTCTGTAAAACAGTGGCTGGTTGCATAAACTGCTTAGACTAGTCTTTAACGTCAGTCATCTATTTTTTTGCTTTTCTTCAAGACTGGTCCTAACTTTTTAAAGGTGCAATGTGTAAAATTTGGGAGGATCTATTGACAGAATTGCAATATAATATACATAACTATGTTTTCAGTGGTACATAAAGACCTTATATAATGAATCGTTATCTTTTTATTATACTTAGAATGATCCATTTCTATACCCCGTGGGTCACCCCTACATGTCAAGTCACCATTATGTGGCGGCATGTTTCTACAGCAGCCCCAAATGGACAAACACTTCTCTGAAAGTGAGGGGTGCGAGCGGTGTGCGTTGTTAGTTGTAGTTCGCAACCTCACCACCAGATGCCACTACAATTTACCCACTGCACCTTTCAGTCAGTTGCATAAAATGGTAGTTTGGCCTAAATTGAATTGGAAAATTGTCTAATTGCTAGTTGGTCAGACTAGTTCTTAAGACACAGTTTATGCAACTGGCCACAAGTTGCACTGTTTCTAGTTCAGGTCTTTTGTATGTTCTTTGTTAAAAATAGAGATGTTTTACTCAAAGTGCCTTCAAAGCAGCTACCAAAAATAAGAATATTCGAAGTCCATCACATATGCACATTGATATCTAAAAGTTTTTTTTTTTGGATATTAAAATGTAATAAAACACCAACAATAAAAATAACTAGCTAGGTTAGCTGATTTCCTTAAAAGTCCATAGATGCCGCCGTCAGTTTATACTGCTGTTAACGCTTTCTCTGACAAGCGGATGTGATGAGACCATTTTTTTTTTTCTGTTTGTTCATGTGATTTTCAGCATAAATCCTATTGTTTGATGTGCTTCAGACATACTTTTTTGTCATTGTTTATACAATGACAATAAGGATATTCAAATTAAAATTGAAAAGTACTTTGTCTAAAGTGTTATGAAAAGTAAATTTGTATTACTTCATTTAATCACCTGCATGACGCAGCAGGCCTCAACATGGTACGGCCCAGTTTTTCTAGAATGTCTGGAACCTATTCTGAAACCAATCTCATGCGAGTTAACATAACCCACTGAACATTGGACGTCGGATAGACGTGCAGATCATGTCTACATTAGGTCCGTCGGTCCATGACCATTTCTGAACATCTATTCCATGTCCAAACTAAGTCCACTATTTGGACATCCAACCATGACCTCAACATTTGACCTTGAACTGGGTAATTTTTTTGGACGTCATTTGGACGTCTATAACAGGTGCAGGAAATTTACATGATTAATATGTAATATTTGTTTTAATCAACATGATTAATACATGAAGAGTTCAGATGCAAAAGCCTCTAAGTGCCATCTGAAATTTTCATCTAGAATGATCATTTTTATCAAGCTTGTATATTTAAGTTCAATAATTTCACTTTAATGGCAATGCAAATTGCTGCCATCGCTGCATTTATTTTTGAATAAAGATGAAAATGGTGATATTGAATTGTGATTTATTTGTATTTGTATAACTGTAAGTGTTGTATGTAGTCCCACGGGGTGGAGGACATGTTTTCTGTGCCAGTTAATTTTCCTGTAGCTTTGTTTGGCTCAACTTCTAGTTTCAATAGGAAATGCATTACACCTTCGTATGCATCTCCAGTTATCACCTGATGCTGAGACATTAAAATGGAGTTTTTGCAAAATGATCTGGGACAGTATGCCACCTTCTGAAATGGGACTAGATCATTTTGCAAAAACTCCATTTGATTGTCTCAGCAGCAGGTGATAACTGGAGATGAAGGTGTAATGCATTTCCTGTTGAAACTAGCTGTTATAAAAACGACGTCCAAAATAAGTCTAAGTTTGATGTTGAAAAGAAGTCCACAAACGACCCCATTTGGACTATAAATAGCCTTTACATGGAGGTCCCACGGACGTCAACATTAGACATGTAGAAGACGACGAAAAAAGACGTCGCCTGGCGTTAGAAAACAACCCCTTCAATGGACCGAATTTGGACGTCCAAAAATTACATGAAAAAGACGTCACTCCGATGTCACATTGCACAGTGGGAACTTTAATTGCATTTGCCAAAAGTGTTATTCTGTTATTCTATTTTGTTTTGTTTTTTGTTTTGTTGTGTAAAACTTTTTTTTTTAAACATTACTGGAATGGGGGAAAAAAAGAGAAAAATAGTATGTCTTTCATAGTTTTATTGTAGTTGGAGTTGGAAGCATAGATGATAGATGCAGAAAATACAACTGTCTGAGTTTCCTGGGTAAAACAGTGAGTAATAGTCTCTAAAGAACAATGCTTGACCTGTCATTTTGAAAATAACCCTTGAGGAGCTCGAGACTCTGCCGGAAAATTTAAGTTCCTTTATATGAGAACTGAAAGTTGGCTCAGAATCCTGTCAACTCAGCAAGTTCAATGTACAACACAGTTCAATGAGTTCAGTTTTGGTTTGAGGATGATGTTTATTGAAGTGTCAACCACCCACAGGAATGGAAATGAAAAACAAAACAGGGCCTGAAAATCTTAAAAAATATATAAATAAAATAAAAAAATGATATTTTTTTTTTTCTTCTTTTCAACAAATGGTCATGTTTGTGCAGAAAATGTTGATCGCCAATGTAAGGATGTCAAACTAATGATTATACGAGTCGTTTTATTGATGACATTTAGGTTGGGTATGCAAATTTTGATGCGTTTAAAAATAGCTATTATAATAATTTTATGCTAGAATTTGTGCTTCTATGAGACACTAATACAGTGTACTGTATTCATGGAAAGTGGCAAAAAGAGAGTGTTTAAGCATATTTATCAAGTAGCTCCATACCATAACCCTGTGGCTGACTCAGAACTTAGCACCGTAACAAGGACAACTTGTTTTGTTTCCACTGCCCACTTAATTCATGGTTCCAATGTGTGACCATACATTACAGTATATTTTGAGAATACAGCTGGCTGGCAGGTCTGGGTAATCCACGTCAGAGGTAGGAGTGCTGAACAATTTTGATGCCTGTTGTGTTCGACCACACGCGAACATAGAGGTATTAAGATGACAGGGAAAAAAAAAAAATCTTTTTATGGTTTCTCTGGAAACTTACACCCACATTTAATGCACCAGAGTCAACTTGATCAAGGCATTTAATTAATAAACTTGTGTTATTAAGTGATATTATATAACACATATAGCGCAAATCTACAAGAATCTCTGCTCCAAGGACATTTATACATATACATCTCTTGAAGGCAGGCATGAACTTGAGCTTGTGTGTGTGTCTCTTGTCAGGCTGAAGTGATTCAGAGTGAGAGCAGGCCCAGTTGTAAATAAGCCTCTGGCTACAGTCAGTGCTGCCAGTATGCAGGAGGAAACCTGCCTGCCAGACAAGCCCCTATTACATTTAACCTAAAGATGGAATCCAACTGAAGCTGATCACTGCTAAATTCTAAGTTAAAGGGATAGTTCACCCAAAAATGAAAATTCTGTCATCATTTACTCACCCTCAGGTTGTTCCATCCCCCATTGACTTCCATAGTATTTATTTTTCTTACTATGGTAGGCAATGAGGGATGAAATCTGTTTGGTTACTGACATTCTTCCAAATATCTTCCTTTGTGTTCAGCAGAACAAAGACATTTATATAGGTTTGGAACAACCTGAGGGCGAGTAAATGACGACAGAACTTTCATTTTTGGGTGAACTATCTCTTTAATTGTACAGTATAATCTTAACCAATGTTTTCTCTAATTTTTGCTCTTGCAGAAAAAAACCTATTTATATTGGGCATAGGCCACCTGAGCAAAAACAATGGAAGAAACAGTAAATGTGTTTTTAGTTATATTTTCAAATATTGTGTGTATAAACATAAACTCTGATCAGATTACATATGGTCCCTCTATATATAGTGTTAAAGTAACACTGAAGCAGAGTTAAGGTTAATGAGATAATTAATTGATTAATTAAGTTATGATTGAGCATTAGTGATGAACACCTGCTGTTAACAAGCAGAATCACTGAAGAGAAACACAATAACTACAAATTCCAACCACAGCCTTAGATGAAATCAACTAAAGATATAAGACATTAATTCTCTCAAGATCTGATTAAACAGCTCCACAAACAGCATATTATCTCATTAACTTTAACTCTGCTTCAGTGTTATTTTAACTCTATGTAGAGAGGGACCATATGTAAAGGACCAAAAAGTCATTTAAAAACATAGAAAGTAGAAAGAAATGCCTTGTTGATGCCAGAGGTCAGAGGAGAACGGCCAGACAGGTTCGAGCAGATAGAAAGGCAATTGTAACTCAAATAACCACTTGTTACAACCAAGGTCTGCAAAAGGGCATCTCTGAACACACAATGCATCAAACCTTGAAGCAGATGGACTGCAGCAGAAGACACACCGGGTGACACTCCTGTCAGCTACAATTGATTTCTGCTGTAACATTTAGAGTTTGGCATAAACAACATGAAAGCATGGATCAATCCTACCTTGTTTCATCAGTTCAGGCTGGTGGTGTAATGGTGGGATATTTTCTTAGCACGCTTTGGGCCTCTTTTACCAATTGAACATTGTTTAAACAGCCAACCAGAGTATTGTTGCTGACCATGTCAGTCCCTTTATGATCTTCTGATGGCTGCTTCCAGGAGAATAATGTGCCATGTCACAAAGCTCAAATCATCCCAAACTGGTTTCATGAACATGACAGTGAGTTCACTATTCTCAATTGGCCTCCACAATCACCAGATCTCAATCCAGTAGAGCACCTTTGGGATGTGGTGGAACGGGAGATTCGTATGAATGTGCAGCCAACAAATCTGCAGCAACTGCATGATGCTATCATGTCAATATAGACCAAAATCTCTGAGGAATGGTTCCAGCACTTTGTTGAATCTATGCCACAAAAAAATTTAGGCAGTTGTGAAGGCAACTCGGTCCAACTTGGCACTAGCAAGAGGGGCTTTCACACTAGGTTGTTAAAGGAACTCAGGTTTAGGAGCTGGGGTGGTCCCCCAAGAACTAAATTTTCCCCTAGGGCCATTTTCGTGGTTGCATTCGCACCGCCAGTAGGAACTCTGAAGAGATGTAAGCAGTCACTTAGTAGTGTGCATATACAATGTGCATGCATAAAATGTGCACATGTTCTGTTTTTACTATATAAAATGTGTACTATTTAGAATTTCAGTTTGAAAATTAAGCATTTTCTAAGTTTCGGTAAAGAAGTTGTTTTTTTTTTTCTTCTTGCACTCTGGAATACATTATTCCTCACCGAGACCTGCAGGCTTTCCATGAGGTAATAATGCAATGCCGTTCAGTATACACAGAAGAAAATAAGAAACAATAAGGGAAAAAATGAAAACGTTCATCTGTATTGTCCACGTGGTCGGATGGCATGCACAAACACTCCTCTTCGTCCTCCTTGTGTCAGAGCAGTCAGCCAGTCTCAGCGCTGAACATTAATGCACTCCAGATAAACCACAGCAAATAGACCACAGCAAAGACTCGATGAAATGTTATATAAAGCCACAGAAAAAACACCTATTTCTCGGAGGCTGCAACTGTACGCTCTCTTCAAACAGAATTCAGTGTGTCTATGGATATATGGGTCCCAGCAAGTGGCCTAACGGGCCACGGGGGTGGACCTGCAGAGCCACCGAGTGGCAGTTTGTTTTAGGTAAGGCTGTTTTTTTAAGTAGCAAGATGGTTATTTTACAAGTCTGGGAGCAACAGCTGTACAAGACTCGCAATACATTAAAATCCGTGCCAGTAACTAATATATCCAAAAGCATTATGCACAGAGCATGCCGTCTCCTGAGGCAGTGACCTCCGAACTAGTTTGCAGATGGCTTTAGGGGTGCTCTGTTATTCCATCCTCCATGCTCCCTATTTTTGTACTTGTCAATAGGAAGGACTCTATATTCGTTCACACTTTCTAGAGTTTCCAAATTCCATTGTGAGCCCAAGTTGCTCGGGTGGTGTGTTGACATGGCGTTAGTACGGTGCTGGATGAGTTTCCTAATAACTTAAGAGAGTGTATCTAATATAAGTTTTTGTTGTTGTTGTACTGCACTGGCAGGTTCCTTGACTTGTTTTTAACTGGTTAATAAATAAAACAAGTGAAAAAATCTGTGAGTGCCGTACGAATACATCGTAATATACATACATTAAGAACTGCAAAAAAAATTCTATTACATTTTCTGAAAAGTTATGTTTAAATTTTATTAAATGTGCACTAATTTGCATACATTTCTAGAAACAAAAAATCTGAACATTAGATAAAGCCGGGTTCAAAACTCTTTTTTTTTTTTACATATTAAGGGTTTTACCGAGGGGATTTTGAATATTTCTTTTTATCAGTCCATAAATCAGAACATACTGCCAATAACTAGAATTTTAGGTATTTGTTTAGTAATAAAATGTATAAAATCAGGCAAATTATATATGAACAAACCCCTCTGTAAAAACCTTCAGAATATAATATAAAATTGTAAAATTTGGTGTATGTAAGTTCTGCTGAAGTGGATATTTCTGACTCATTCAAGAAAAAACTAATTTTGAGAAAATATCTTTTAAATATGTACTGTAATTGGCTATGTTTACATGCACAACTTTTGTTTCAATTGAAATTAATTCATTCCAATTGATGATTTCGAAAGTACATTGTGAAAAATAATTGCTGGTTTAATTTAAAGTTACCTGGTTGCCTACAAATTTTGAGTTCATTGAAATTAAAAAAGTGAGTTAATACAATGAAGGCGATTGATTTAATAAACAGAAACTCATATTATCTTATCTGAACTACGTTAATTATTGAAGTTGATTTGACAAAAGAAAATTCTCCTATATTGCTTCTTTTCCTTGTTTTAAAGATCAGACTTAATGGCCCAGTTTCACAGACAGGGCTTAGAATAAGCCAGGATTAGACCTTAGTTCAATTAGGATATTTAAGTAGCTTTGAGACAAAACAATGGCACTGACATATTTTAAGATATGTCAGTGCAAGTTGCTTTCAATTAAAACAGCTCAAACATGCATTTTATTCTAGGACTAGCTTAAGCCTTGTCTGTGAAACGGGGGAATATTTATCTATTTTGTGTCCTGATTAAGAGACAACGAGCACATGAACTGTTATGCCGTGCTGCTTATATTTAACAATCAGTAAAAACGCCCCTTCTCGTGCCCAAAATAAAGAGTCTGTGGATGAAAGGATGAAGAGAGGACTGATATGGGATGTAGTTCTGATCCACTTCACAGATGATGAGTCGTAGGAGAATTTTAGAATAACACAACAGTTATTTAACAACAACTGCAACATTCTGCGTGTCATACTACATTACGTCATTATACGGCATTTCTACATTAATGCACAAGCACAGTCCTTTCCAGTTTAGTTTTTCAATCCAATCAAGTGTTAATATGTCCTCTCAATCAGATTAGAAAAGGAATACGCCACCCCTTCCAATCTGATTGAAATTTCAGTCCGATTGAGCCATCATTCCAATTACTAATGGCTTATTTGGTTGAATGTAAATGTAGCCATTGAAATCTACAGACGCAAATAGATAAAGTGCTATAAAAGATACATTTAAAAGTGTATTTGGGATGTTTTCTTTCCACTAGTCTGAAAAAAAAAAAAAAAAAAAAAACACTTTATAAAAAGCCAAAAAACTCAAATTCTCAAAATTGACACTAGTGTCTTGCCTTAATGTTGCAAAGTTCTGAAATGAATATAATTTTAGTTGTAAAACAGCTCTAATAAAAGGACAATGGTGTCTCCTCAAGTCAGTTTATTGTTGGTTAGGGGAGTATTAAAACCATTAACAAACCATAATCTTGCGAAACTGCATTTAATGGGCCCTATTTTAACGATCTGAAACGCAAGTGTCAAAGCGCGAAGCGCAAGTAACTTTGTGGGCGGGTCTCGGCGCTGTTGCTATTTTCCCAGCGGGATAAATGGCTCTTGCGCCCGGCGCAAATCTAAAATGGGTTGGTCTGAAGTAGCTTCATTATTCATAGGTGTGGTTTGGGCGTAACGTGAAATAAACCAATCAGAGCGTCATCCAACATTCCCTTTAAAAGCAGGTGCGCAAGTTCCATTATGGATTGCTATTATTATGGCGTATTTACCAGGCGCACGCCAGGAGCGGTTCACAGCCGAGGAGACTGATGTTCTTGTAAGAGCAGTGAAAGACAGAGAAGTTGTGTTGTATGGGGATGGGAGAAACCCACCCAAAATAGCGTTGGTTAAACAGGTTTTTTCACATCTTCGTGGCACACCACAATGATTTCCGTCATCTCATGTGTTAATATTTTTTTAGTGTAACAATTTATGATTTGCAAAAATAACTGTTGCATCTGTCTAGATTACATGAGCAAAGTGTATGCGCGTTGTGCACGCTATACATTATGGTCAAGCATGCGCCCTTAAAATAGCATAATGAACAACGCGCAACGCGCCACTGACTTCAGACTAGGTTTTTTCTGGTCAGTGGCGCAATTGTTTAATGGAACAGTGCAAAATAGCACCAGGGATTGTTTGCGCCGGAACACGCCTCCTTTTTTGCGCTGAACCACCCAGGGAGCGCAAGTTAATTCACTAGTTTAGCGACGTGCTTCTGTGGAGGGAAAAAACGCTTTGCGCGGGTGCAAAATAGGAATGACACATGCGTCGGTGTACAAAGTCAATTGCGCTGGGTGCAAGATAGGGCCCAATGTGTTTTTCCTTTTCCTTTTCAGACTTTAAAAAAAGTCAGATAGGCAAAAACAAATTTTCTGCCTGCCTTAACCAAGACATAAAGACTTGAGCTGTGCTCTTTTGATTTTCCTAATAAGTTATTCCCTAGCAACCACCTACAACACCCTAGCAACATGCTAGCAACCACTTGATGGACACCTTCTTTGACGTCCCGCCATGACTGTGGCATGGTTTGGACGAGCAACACAAATTTTCGTCAGAAAAGGTAAACATAGTTATAGTCTACTTTCCATTAAAGGTGCCATAGAATTGAAGATTGAATTTAACTTGGCATAATTGAATAACAAGAGTTCAGTACATGGAAATGACATACAGTGAGTCTCAAACTCCATTGTTTCCTCCTTCTTATGTAAATCTCATTTGTTTAAAAGACCTCTGAAGAACAGGCGAATCTCAACATAACACCGACTGTGACGCAACAGTCGGGATCATTAATATTTACACCCCCGATATTTGCATATGCCAGCTCATGTTCAAGGCATTAGACAAGCCAGTATTAACGTCTGGATCTGCACAGCTGAGTCATCAGACTTTATGCACGTAAGCAAGCAAGAACAATAGCAAAAAATGGCAGATGGAGCAATAATAACTGACATGATTCATGATATTTTTAGTGATATTTGTATATTGTCTTTCTAAATGTTTCATTAGCATGTTTGCTAATGTACTGTTAAATGTAGTTAAAGTTACCATTGTTTCTTACTGTATTCATGGAGACAAGAGCCGTCATTATTTTCATTTTTTATACACTTACAGTCTGTATACTTCATAAACACATCTTCATTCTTTATAAATCTCTCCAACAGTGTAGCATTAGCCATTAGCCACGGAGCACTATCAAACTCATTCAGAATCAAATGTAAACATCCAAATAAATACTAAACTTAAGTGATTTGACATGCTGCATGACGAACACTTTGTAAAGATCCATTTTGAGGGTTATATTAGCTGTGTGAACTTTGTTTATGCAATGTTTAAGGCAGTCGCGAGCTCGGGGGCGGGGAGCACGAGGATTTAAAGGGGAAGCACGCTGAATCTGAAGCATTTATAATGATGCCCCAAAATAGGCAGTTAAAAAAATGAATTAAAAAAAAATCTATGGGGTATTTTGAGCTGAAACTTCACAGACACATTCAGGGGGCACCTTGGACTTATATTACATCTTGTGAAAAAGCATTCTAGGGCACCTTCAAACACATGCTCTGGAGGCAGACGAGGATCCTTAAAAATAAGTGCCGTATCCTGTTCCGGAGACCCAATCAATTTGTTCTGGCACAAATTAAGGCTTCTGTGATCTCCCGAATCCATGCGAATCCGGCAGACAACAGAGTTTACATGATGTCAATTTATTTGTGAAAAATGGCTTTGTTTTGGTCCGAAACGTCAAAACAGTGGTTAGATCGCTCCCTCACTCGCTCCCTCAGAGCTCGGGGTAAAAATAAACCATGATCTAGTGGGGGCAATTGGTGGGTGCATGTGTGGATCAAATGATGAGATGAGAGACAAACTACACCTTAATGTTCGAACTTTACCGGTGTTTAAAATTCTTTTCCCGTGACACTGTAATGTAATGCAGGGGGACCAATCAAGAGCTTATTATGATACACTCATCTGAGTCATTATCACCGTAATCAGTATTTATACACAAGTGGCTTTCCCGCTCGCTCTAACGCGCTCGCTCTCACCCTCTCGTTCTCCCCGCACTTTGTCGAAACATGCTCCTCTATCTAGATCTCATGCATGAAAAGAGATCTAGTTCCCTTTGTCGAGGCTTGTATCTCCCAGGTCCCCGAGAGCTTGTTGGAGCATTACATCATGCGCTGGAACAAAGACATGCTGGGATGGGCTGGGTAACGGGAAGGGATGGAGGTTGGGCTGGTGCTGAGATCAGGTTTTTGGGAAAAGTCATGGGAAGTTAGGGGAGGGGGGAAGGAAGTAAGGAAAGA
The DNA here is from genome assembly GCF_024489055.1 of Chanodichthys erythropterus. Taxonomy (NCBI): domain Eukaryota; kingdom Metazoa; phylum Chordata; class Actinopteri; order Cypriniformes; family Xenocyprididae; genus Chanodichthys; species Chanodichthys erythropterus. The sequence goes on along the minus strand of NC_090234.1, from coordinate 18,000,956 downwards.
AGGACATAAATTAGTGTGGGAGCAGATGGAAAAACGAAGCCCTCTCAAATCCAGGTAAAGCTGGCTGGTGAAACTAACTGCTTTTAAAAGCTTCCACACTGGCTTTTATGAGACCCTGACATGTACGACCATTTACACTCAGATATTCCGCAACCAAGCTAAATGATTATCACATGGTGGACACAATGAGAATGACGTTGAGGCTCAAACGTCAACGAGCAGATGTATTTCCAAAACACAGCAGACAATTAGTCGGTTTCATAGTCTTTGCGCTCCTGTGGTTTGCTCCGAAGAGGCTTCAGACTTAAACACGGCAGCCAGGAAACATGTTTAAACTCAAGACAAGCTCCAAGCCCTACCAAAATACAACACTTCATGAGATTTCTGTGTCCACAATTCAATAAGTTGCTAATTAAATTTGTTAGACCGATTGTAGGTCAACATTATGAATTATGTAAACAAAATATGGGCTTTTTAGCAGGAGAATTAAATAAAAAGAGGAGATTTTTTTAACATTATGGTATGTACTGAATTCAGATTCCATGCGTATTGGATTTCTTATTATTGCCTCAATCTCTTCTTTGGATCTGATATGACATTTTTCACAGGATTATGATAAGATGATTAGTAAACGAGGCTCAAGGCTTATACCTTTGACTTGTAATTTTATTATTTGGCTTTTATGCAGGCCAGTTTAATTTACACAACCGCAGGATTGTAATCCTGTATTATCAAATATTTTTATTCTTGTCTCAGTGTCCCAGTCAAGAGGGTTAGATGACGAAAATGGCCTTGCGCACTTGACCTGCGAGTTTGTGTGCGCGCATGTTAGCGTGTCAGCGTATGCATGCCTCGTTCTGGGATTGACTTGATGCTCTTGCAGATACTCAAATTTCTTCATAAATCCTAGCTCACTCCACCTCTGGGTTCCCCTGCACCTGGCACTGGGAGATCAAGCGCCACATGAACCCTTAATTCCAGGAACGATGGCCTTGTGAGATTCAGCCGTGTTGGAACATGGGAGCTCGTCGGGTTGCCTCTCCGAGAGCCACCAATCAGGTAATAATCCTCTAATGCCTGCAGAGCTAATCAGTCTCCTCGCCAGCGCCGGCTGCCAGGCCTCACACTGCCGCTGTTGGCTTCAGGTTCTGGCTGAATTTCTGATGGACTTGACAGCAGCAGGGCTGTTAGGATCACGCTTGACCTGTGCTTACTCCGTTTCCTTGGGATGTAAAACAGTTCACTCCATAATGAACATTTTGTCATCCAAAATGACCTTCTTTCTTCAGTGGAACAAAAAAAGTTTAGTAGAATCTCTGAAGTGCTGTCTTTCATACAATGAAAGTGTATGGGGAAAAGCATTTGAGGCTTTTGAGCACCAAAAAAAGTCAAAAAGCATCATAAAAGTAGCCCATAGTACTGGTGCACTATATTCTAAAGACATGTGATAGCTTTGTGAGAAAACTTTTGGTCTGTTCCTCACACAAACTCCAGGAAACTTGGAATATAGCCAACAAGTTCTATATGTTCTGTGCCTACTTGCAATGCCAAGGTCATGGGTTCAATTCCCAGGAAATGCATGTACTGATAAAATGTATACTTTGAAATCAGTTGCTTCGAGAAAAAAAAAAAAAAAAAGAAAAGAAAGAAAAGCATCTGCCAAATGCAGAAATGTGTTCTAAATGTATATATTAAACCCTTCCTGTAGCTCAAACAGGCTTCAATTCTCAGGAAAAGCATGATAAACTGATAAAATGTCTGATAAAAAGTCACTTTACACAATGCTTAAAGGGTTAGTTTCCCAAAAAATGAAATTTATGTCATTAATTACTCACCCTCATGTCTTTCCAAACCCACAAGATCTTCATTCATCTTCGGAACACAAATTAAGATTATTTTTATGAAATCTGAGAGATTTCCCATTGAAAGCAAAGAAATTACCACATTCAAGATCCAGAGAAGTATTAAAGACAAGGTTAAAATAGTCAACGTGACTACAGTGGTTCAACCTTAATGTTATGTTTTTGTGCACAAAAACAGAACAAAAATAACAACTTTATTCAACAATTTGAGCTGTTGTCATACGCAGTTGATGCAGTCAACGCCACTGTACACGTAAGCAGCATGACGCATGTGTGTGATGCTGAAGCAGTAGCTGGCCAATACTAAGTCGCCGTTCTGATGTAAACACGGAAGCTCTGCACTGCGTTCAGTGCCTAAACTGCATATGAGACTGACATGGAAGAGGACAAATTGTTTAATAAAGTCATTATTTTTCTTGTTGCTTCATAACCACTGTAGCAATGTCTTTACTACTTCTCTGGACCATGAATGTGGTCATTTCTATGGGAGATAAAACACCTCTCAGATTTCATGAAAAAATATCTTAATTTGTGTTATGAAAATTAACAAAGGTCTTACCGGTGTGGAACAACACGAGGGTGAGTAATTAATGACATAATTTTCATTTTTAGGTGAACTAAACCTTTAAATGTAAATGTTTTATGGTGTTTTTTTGTCATTTTTGGTGCCGAACCTGGTATTTCTGCACTACAGGGTCAACAAATGATTTTAACATAGAATGCACAAAAATAATAAATAGTTTGCTAATATTCACACAATCTGTTCTTACAAACGGATTAGTGTTAGTTGGCCAGAAGCTTGAATGTTGCAGACAGCGTAATCAGAACCCTTTTTTCATTTACTCACCTTCTAGTCACTCATCTTTATCTGTCATTCAAGACACCGGTATGTTGACAGGTCTTTTGCACTGCTTGATGAAAATCCTTTAATAGGAATCTGCCACATCATCACATAGTGGGAAGATATTTGCCTTACACCATCCTAAAAGGACATTTAAACTTTTGTACATTTGGATTAAAATGAAAGAGGCTTGAAAATGAATGCAACATGTTGTTTTATTTTTCAGATGTATTGTACACACATTAAAGGGATAGTAAAATTACCACATAATTTACTCACCCTCAAGCTATCCCAGGTGTATATGACTTTGTTCTTTCAGCCAAACACAATCAGAGTTATATTAAAAATATCCTGGCTCTTTCAAGCTTTATAATGGGAGTGATTGGAGGATGAGATTTTAAAGCCCAAAAAAGTGCATCCGTCGATTATAAAACATATTCCACATGGCTCTGGGGGGTTAATAAAGTCCTTCTGAAGCAAATCGATGCGTTTATGTTAGATAAATATCCTAATAACAAGCTATAATGAGCAAAATAACAAGCTTCCGGCACGACAGCCATATGCATTCAACTTACGTTTAAAAAGCATTCACTTCCACAATGTAGTACACAATGACATGACATACTACGCGTTATAATGTAGGACATTATTTTATTTATAAATAAGTCAAGTCAAGTCGTCAAATTTATTTATATAGCGCTTTTACAATTGGTAATTGTTTCAAAGCAGCTTTACATATTAGAAGCACAGAAAAAAGGGAAGTGGTTAAAAATAAACTGTACAAACAAGCGTGGTAATATGTAACATATACAAGATGCTGCTACATTAAGCCAATGTCGGCTGACTTCCAGGGGTGGAAAAAAACCCCCTAGGAGAAAAACCCAGCGTGCTAGCACTGGGAAAAAAGTCCTAGGAGGGAAAAAAACTCTTGGAAGATATATATAATATATGTAAATGTATATGGAGATCAAAATCTGAATTATACATTTTTATTATAGAGATTAAAAATAGATTATATATAAATATATGTAAGCGGATACGGGGATTAAAAATCTGAATTATAGATGCAGCCAGAATTGGATCTTTAGGCCCATTGTCTCCTGGGCTACGTTGTAGTCAGGTCCAGACGCAGGTTCTCCATCTGATCTGGATACGGCCTGGATCCAGCACCCGGCAAACCTCAGGATAAGCAGAAAGACTGATATTAGCGTAGATGCCATTCTTATTCTGATGTACAGGTATATCTAGTGTTATAGGAAATGTTCTCGATTCCGGCCGACCAAATTATTGCAGCGTAACAATCCTTTAACGGATTTGAAAAATGTTAATGTATTGATAATGTGTTATGTGTATGCAAGAGCAAAGAGATGTGTTTTTAGTCTAGATTTAAACTGACAGAGTGTGTCTGCTTCCCGAACAATGCTAGGAAGATTGTTCCAGAGTTTAGATGCTAAATAGGAAAAGGATCTGCCGCCTTCAGTTGATTTTGATATTCTGGGTATTATCAACTGGCCTAAATTCTGAGATCGCAATAAACATGAATGCATTAAGAGCTCACTTAGGTACTGGGGAGCTAAACCATTTAGAGCTTTATAAGTAAGTAGCAAGATTTTAAAATCTACACGATGTTTAATAGGGAGCCAATGTAATGTAGGCTTAAATTAAAATAAAATAATATAGGCTTAAATTAAAATTCTGACAGTGAGACTTGGTAACCACAGGTAAATCCATACATGGCTACTCACTACCACTGTCAAGTGATATTATATTATGATATGTTATATAGGCCTATAAAAAAAAAAAAAAAAAACGCCTAAACACAGCTAAAAACTACACACACCTTCACAAAGAAATTAAGTATATATTCCCTACTCACCAAATACATATATTGCAATATAAATGGCTATAGTATTCCACATTTGCACAAACCTTGGTAAATTACTACACTTCATTCATGGTAAATGTTTGTAAGGGTGGTGATTTTGGGATTTAAAATTCTTCTGAGTTCATTCATGGCACAATGTTTCTCCTGTTTTCCTCATCAGTCTTGTTGGGAATGTTGAGGCTGTTTCATCTGATTTAAAACTAGTTTAATCATCAAGTAATTTGAGGTTTGTAACCGAGAGGTGTGTGTCGAATTGAAACGCTTCTCGCTGGATGTCGCAACGCGGTTTAATAATACTATCTGGGAATATACACAGCTCCTTTAAGCTTTTATTCCATTATCCACTGGGCCATGCTGCAAAGTTCAATGTAAACTAGTGAAACACCTGAAAACAGCACTATTTGTTCTGTATTTGTTGTTACTGACCGAGAAACACAGTTGATTCAGTGACAGAACGATCCGAACGAATCCAAATAGTTTCAGATCGTTATGCAAGCGCGTTTAGCCAATTCACGGAAAAGAAAAAACTGAGCCAAAAGAACGATTAAGTCACGAATGATTGGAATCACTGGTTCAGTCAACAGAAACATGAGACACACATTATAACTGCTGAAATATTTGCATGGAAAACATTTCTCAGGTCAGTCGGAGGAGCGTGCATGGTACAAACAGTACGTATTTAGCTGTACAGCTGCAGGCGTCACTGTGGCCACGTATCTCACCAAATGTAACCACACCGCCAGGAAAAGAGTAGGAGGGAGGTTGGGATGCAATCAGGCTGGATGAAGATGTTTGGCGGGCCGGATTTGGCCGCCAGTTGAACAGCCCTGGAGTAGAACATCATGGCATTGTGTACTATGTCGCAGAAGTTATCGTTTTTTAGACTTAAACGAATGCATATGGCTGTCATGCCAGAAGCTTGTTATTTTACTTTATAAAGTTTTAAATAAGGATATTTGTTTTGCACAAATGCATCGATTCACTTCACCCCCCGGAGCCATGTGGAGTACGTTTTATAATCGATGGATGCACTTTTTTGTCTTCAAAATCTCATCCTCTAATCACTCACATTATAAAGCTTGGAAGAGACAGGATATTTTTAATATAACTCTGATTGTGTTTGGCTGAAAGAAGAAAGTCATATACACCTAGGATGGCTTGAGGATGTCACAGGCTCCAAAAGGTAGGCACCATGATTTTGCAACCTTCTTTTGGCCAAATTTTTTGTATCCTAATTCAACACATAATGCATTATGAGAAGATCAGTGAAACAAATCTACCTATTTTTCAAATCAACCCCTTGAGGTTCTAATACAGTTATGATAGTGTCTTAGAAGGAAGATAATATGTAAGCAGTAGACAGCAAGCGAGCTTGAAACAGAGACTGCATATTTTACTACTGCTTAGGTTTATAAGCTCTCAAAAGGTACTTGAGAAAAGAGGCCTAAAGTGGGTTGAACAAATTCCAGTCTGGCTCCAGATGCAAATGAAAAATGGATAACAGTTCAACTGTCTGTAACATTCATTGTTTGGAGAGCAGAATGTGTTTAAGATTAATATCTACACATATATAAATCCAGGACATTCTAAAGTCATGCAATGAATCTTCAGAAGGTGGGCTCGTTATTCCCAGGCCACACACTGTGCTCAGTATTAAACTAATATCAGATCAAAGGTGCATAATTCATCAGTCTTCAAAGGAACTGTCATTTTAAAAAAATCGACCGTCATGTACATTCACAAGCTGGTGAGCGGTTGGCTTTGGCAAGATACGTCAAGCAAGAGCGAGAAATGGCGTTAGATGCGAAAGACAGTGATGGTGCCATAGACTTCCTGCCCTACTGGCAGAGAACTTTATGATTTGGCTCTTTGACTAAAGCAGAACAAAACATTATTGCACAAACAGATATAAAACTATTTAATGACAGGATTGGAAAAGCCATTACTGAGAGTAAAAGGCGAAAATGAAAAAAGAAAAAAAAAAAAGAGAAAATGCTGGAATTGCCAAGGAGAAGATGAGTAATCCACTGTATGGCCAAGGAAACAACTGAAAATATTAAAGACATTGCTAATATCCCACAAGTTTAGCGAACGTAAACACTGACGGGGAAAAAAAAGGCGCATATTTAATAGCCAGCCCGGAAAACCACAAGAAAGACTGGCTTAAACTAACATATCCTAGCCAAAGAACACTGGACTGTGAACACTTCAAAGAAAAAGAAAACTACAAGAAGAGGTAATGATTATGCAAACAACTAAGATCAGGCGTTCACACTCTGCTTTACTTTAAAGGAGGTCAAGGAATTAAAGCATTGTCAGGTTTGGTGTCAGCTTAATTAACTTGAGCCAAAGTCTTTGATTATTTGAGGATTTTTTTTTTTTTTACTTTTTATGAAGGGAGTATTCCCTACAGTGTGTTTATCATGTTTTTGTAGGCTGATTATGAGACAGAGAACTGGCAACAAATCCTGACTTGCCCGTGACATTGATTTGAGCTCTCGAATACGTCCATCCCATTAGCCAAAGGCCTTTGAAAACAAATGCTGACTACACACACTTGCTTCTCGGAATTGGAGGCTTTTCCAAACACATTTACATCTTGCCGGTTTAGAAAGTCTGTCTCATTATGTGGGTCTTTTCAAATAAATGAACAGGAATTGCCTTTCAATTTGGCGTCATTGTGATTCAGACAATCACATTTAACTATTAGCCGCCGGCCTGACTGCCATTTTTTTTTTACCATCTGCTGAATTGCACAAAGTCGGGGTCAATTTCACACTGGAGACTTTAAGTCTGCATGATTAAATATTTCTCTCAAAACTTTCATATATACAGTAATGAAAACACAACAGCACATTTTGAAAGTCAATGTGAAATTGCATTAACATTGTTCAATAACCAGAAGTGACTAGTGTTGGGAGTAACGCATTACAAGTTATGTAAATAGATTATTCTAATTCAGTGTGTGTGTATGCGTGCATGCGTGCGTGTGTGTGTGTTAAAAACAAACAAACAAGCAAGCCCAGCTCAGGTGACAAAAAGTAATGCAAAAGTAATGTAACATTACTTTCCATAAAATGTAACTAAGCACAACCTGAATTCCAGAAATGTTGGGACGTTTTTTTAAATTTGAATAAAATGAAAAATAAAAGACTTTCAAATCACATGAGCTAATATTTTATTCACAATAGAACCTAGCTAACAACAAATGTTTGAACAGAGAAATTTTACACTTTTATACAATATATGAGCTCATTTCAAATTTGATGCCTGCTACAGGTATCAAAAAAGTTTGCACGGGGGCAACAAATGACTGAAAAAGCAAGACATTTTGAAAAGATTCAGCTGGAAGAACATCTGGCAACCAATTAAGTTAACTGATATCAGGTCTGTAACATGATTCGCTATAAAAGGGATGTCTTAGAGAGGCAGAGTCTCTCAGAAGTAAAGATGGGCAGAGGCTCTCTGTGAAAATCCGTGAAAGAGTGCATAAAAAAGATAGTGGAATACTTTAAAAACAATGTTCTTCAATGTCAAATTACAAAGGCTTTGCAAATCTCATCATCTACAGTGCATAACATCATCAAAAGATTCAGAGAAACTGGAGAAATCTCTGAAATCTCATAAGGGACAAGGCCGAAGACCTTTTTTGGATGCCCGTGGTCTTCGGGCCTGCAGACAACACTGCATCACTCATCGGCATGATTGTGTCAATGAGATTACCATATGGGCCCAGGAATACTTCCAGAAACCACTGTCGGTAAACACAATCTGCCGTGTCATCTGCAGATGCCAACTAAAGCTCTATCATGCAAAAAGGAAGCCATATGTGAACATGGTCCAGAAGCGCCGTAGTGTCCTGTGGGCCAAGGCTCATTTAAAATGGACTGTTTCAAAGTGGAAAAGTGTTATATGGTCAGATGAGTTCAAATTTGATATTCTTGTTGGAAATCCTCCAGGCTAAAGAGGATGGAGACCTTCCAGCGTATTATCAACGTTCAGTTCAAAAGCCAGCATCTCTGATGGATGGGAGTGCATAAGTGCATACGATATGGGCTGCTTGCATGTTTTGGAAGGCACTATAAATGCTGAAAGGTATATAAAGGTTTTAGAGCAACATATGCTCCCCTCTAGACAACGTCTATATCAGGGAAGGCCTTGTGTATTTCAGCAGGACAATGCAAAACCACATACTGCAGCTATTACAACAGCATGGCTTCATCATAGAAGAGTCTGGGTGCTGAATTGGCCTGCCTGCAGTCCAGATCTTTTACCTATAGAGAAAAATATGTCAAAGATGACCACAAACTCTTCAGCAGCTGTATCACACCAAAACTCCAGAAACTCATAACCTCGATGCCGAGACGTCTTCACACTGTTTTGAAAAGAAGAGGAGATGCTACACCATGCTGAACATGTCCCCGTCCCAACTATTCTGAGACCTTTAGCAGGCATCAAGTTTGAAATGAGCTCATTTTGTGCATGTGTAAGTGTAAAATTTCTCTGTTTAAACATTTATGTTATCTATGTTTTATTGTGAATAAAATATTGGCTTGTGATTTGAAAGTCTTTTAGCTTTCATTTTATTCAAATTTAAAAAAAAAAAATTCAGGTTGTAACACAATTAGTTACTTTTTATGGAGTAACGCAATATTGTAACACTACTTTTAAAAGTAACTTTTCCCAACACTGGAATTGACAAGTAATGTAATATATCTATAAAATTATTGCACTGCATAAAACTCATTCATGGTTATCCAAATGTGATAAAAAAATCAGTAATTTACATTATAGTTTAGAGCAATTTAGAGAAATAGTAAAAGTACTTAGTAAAAGTACAGTAATTCTTTGAGACACAGACAGCAAATATAAATAAGGTCACAAAACGTCATGTTCAGTGTAGCATTGGGGTTAACCACAATGAGACCCACAATCAGACAGGTTCTTGTTCAGTGTAAAACATTTGAGAAACCCCTCTGGGCTTTAGAGATGGCAGCTGTTTAACCGGTTCACACGGGACCTGTAAAAAACACGCAGGCGTTAGTTGCCATCCCCTCATCATCATATGGAGCCTGTGCAAGCATATTAGTTTTCTGGTGACAAGCAATGGTAATTTGAGACAGATATATGTGTGTACATTTGTAACCAGAGTTTGTAAACATTTCTTTCTCCACATACTGCAGCATGCAGCCCCTGGTGGAGCAGCAGGATGCCGGGAAATCTCTTTTGTAAAGAGTTAAAAATATAGAGTTGCAGGAGGATACATCACAGGTAAATTTATGAAAGGAGTACCACAATATTAGTGCACTAAACATGCTATTTTGCAGCTTAAATATAATTTAAAATTAATTTCATTTTTTTTTTTTTTTTTTTTTTTGACTGTGAATGCAAATAAACCAGAGAATATATAATTATGATGTGTCTCAATTTTCTCAATTAATAGAATAATTTGTACTTATTAATCTCTATGAATTTTCATTTAATATAATTTATACTATTTTATGTTGTGATGTTGCATTTTTTTTGTAATTTGTTTAATATTTTTGCAAAAAATTATACATGCATGCATTTTACCATGTTATTTCCTTAAAAACGTTGCCATAATATTTTTTTCCCCATTCACACTAAATCTAAATCTAAATCTAATCTCACTCTAAATTTCATTTTTATAAAGATTATAGCTAAAAGGATGTTGTATCTGATTTGTCTCACATACCTATTACCATTTATTTAACCTCAAATAGTGAACTGTTATTTTAAATGACATACTGAAGAGGAAGTGACATCATTTGCATCTACAGAGGAACCACGTTCAGAAGTTGCTTTGATTTCAAACTTCATGACTGTTTTTATTTGTCATAACATTTCAACTTGCATACAATACTTTTTTTTTTCTGCTATTTATAGAAAATTAATTTTGGTTGAGAAGGCCATGACCTGGATCAGCAGCAGTCATTTTGGTTATAAATTTTGCATTTCGAAAGCATATTCATGTTTATTAATTTTGCTTGAGATGACACAATGCAATTGGTTAACATGTTTTTAGTAGGATTTTTTAAATAGTTTTAAATATTTAACTATATTTTCTATCAGACAATATAATCAACATTTAAAAATGACTAAAAATCCATTTCTTAAAAGAACATTCATCCGACTGTCACATCTGGAATCTGAAAGTCACTGAAAAAGTGGATGGTCCATACATTACAAGGCTGGTCATGTGATCCCACTCTATGTAGAATAAATCAGCCTTTTCTTCATCTCATGTATGCATCATTCTAATTACTTTAGTCAAAAGTTCTATTCATTTCTTTTTATGCAAAACCTATTTTAATGAGGAAAACTGAGTATACCTCTGCTGTGTATAAGAGTTGGAGAAAGGAGTTAAAACTCATGTGAATAACACAAAGGGGGGGACGGAGAGAAAGAAAGTGAGAGCATACCATTTTTCTTTTGTGGTTATGACTGAGAGGCCCACGAAGTGGGAGATTAAAGGAGCAGACGGGAGTCACACGCATGCACTGTGACAGAACTCCACAGGGGTGGGGACACGCGCCGGCCACGTCAACTCACATCGCGTGAATGTGAAATACGCCAAGAGAACAAAACACCAGACAAAGTTCAAAACTGTGGTGATAAATTGGGAAATTAAAACGTTAAACAAGCCAGTGACCACAACAGAGAGAAGCCTCTTCAAAAGGTGGGGTACTTTTCCCTCCAGCCCAAGAGAGCATTCATAACCTGAATAGTTTATGGAAAAATTTTTGGCAGATTTACACCATGGTGCTATATGAAACTAATGGAGTACAATTCCCTACTGAATCTGACCCAGTCTTTGTTTACGTGATAATAATGTGCTAGAGCTTTACTAATGCATTGTTTAACTTATTTCACATGGGGAACTCATCTCTCATGACAATTTTTTCTGAAGTCTTTCAGGTTTTTCTCCATCACTTTTTTTATATTTGTATTTTTTATTTATTTTTTTTAATTAGAAAGTGATCGTAGCAAATGTACATTTTACACACTGAAAGGACAAGTTTAGACTAGTATTAATTATCATTTCTTTATGCTAGTTTGGATTGGTCCTGATCTAACTAATGGACGCTAGTAATGCTGTTCCCCAACAAAAGACAATGAATCTTTTGAGGTTTGACCAAAGACATTTTGCTGGTTAGGTTTATTTCAAAAGGGCTAGCTACAACATTGAAAATCTTATGCTCTTAACTCTTATGCTAACCAAGGCTACATTTATTTGAATTCAAAGTTGTACTCAGAAGCCAGCTTTCATTCCTTCAAGCTATCAAATCAGACTTACACCATTGCTCCAATAAACACTGGTCACCGTGACTTTGCCCAGTAAAGAAATGTTCCTGGATCAATTTTGTTGATCCTGGAACAACATTCCTTTCTGAAAATTTGGTCCTACCCCTAAACCTAACTCTACCCATAACTTATCCCTATCAAAGGGAAATGATAGGTGAATAACACTGATGTAGAAGCATCTAACCCTGGTTGTAAGCCTAAACTTGACATAACACCGTTAAGATTCCTGTGACAAGCAGTTTGTCTGTCAACACCAGACGTGACTATGAGACGTGATAAAGTCAATCAAAAATCACAGCCAGTCAGAAGAGCGTGTGGGTGGGCTCTCTCGGCAAGCTCCTGGCACTCACAACGAAATGGATAAGTACATAATCAAATCCATGAATATTACACCATTTTAACATTATTAAAAATACACACTGAGTTACTGAAACAATGTTTTTTTCTCTTTTTTTTCACACACATTAAAGAAAGAGAGAGAGAGAGAGAGAGAGAGAGAGAGAGAGAGAGAAATACATTAACAGAAAAACAAGACATTTGTATCATTCAAAAAGTTTGAAGACATTAAACACACATAAACAGTCTTTGTAACTTTTCCATTATTACTATTCTGAATAGTGGACAAATACTTGTCAAATTCTTTTAAGGACTACTGAGAAAAGGGTCTTTTTGTTAGAAAACTTACACTTATAAATGAATGATTGACTGATAAAATGTGGGATACTGTTTCCAAATGCAAAGAGCAAAAAGAGCAGCTAAAATCAATATCTTTCTTAAACTTACTAAGGAAATGCTTGACAGGGCAGAATTTGTGTATTATCTTAAAAGAAATCTCTTTTATACCTTGTTTGTAATAAAAAAAAAAACTTATGAGATAATAACCAAACACTTACCCAATCAATGTCCTTAACAAATTTAGTCCATTAAACAGTAGAGCAAGACTTAAAGAAGTTGTGCTTGTAGATCAGTTTCCAAGCCAACAAAGCTTGGAAAACAAACCCCCAATATTTAATTGAGAAATAGATTTGTATTTAGCCCTATTTTTCTCAAGTAAAAAAAATAAATAAAAAATAAGACATTTGTTCTCCATATTCTAGCCACTTCTGCCTTGACAATCATCTAACTTTATTTGCAAGTCAACTAAATACGCTTTCTGACTATCTGCCAAATTTTCAGGTAAATCTTATACTAATAATCTTCATTTCTTCTACATGTTTTATTTAGCCAAATTAGAACAATTTATTTTTTTTTTTTACTTCCCAATTTCAAATTTTAACAGTTCCCAATTGGTTCTGAATTAATTTTCATGTTTGGCTTTATTCCCATAAAAACCAATAAATCTTTCCAGCTCTGATTAATCTCATTATGTTTAAGTAATGAACTATTCATCTTCCAATAAGACAAGCCTCTGTTATATCTGGATTCAGGAGAAAGCAAAATTTTAATGCAAACAGCCTTATGATCTGTCAATGGTGTTGCAGAGATATCAACACAAATAGCATCTTTGTTGAGATTCCTAGAGACTAACCAAAAGTCAATTCGTGAAAGTCTAGATGAATTTTTATTGCTCCATGTGTACACTCGATCATTTATGTTTTTAGCCCTCCATACATCTATGAGCTCAAACCTATTCATAAATGCTTTCAATTTTCAAAGTTTGAATTTGAAGGGCACCCAGGAGGCCATCTATAAGGGGTTAATTTAAGACAATGTCACCAATAAGTAGGAATTGTCCATACTGTGTCCATACTCATCACAGTACGCATGAAAACATCACCTGCAAAGTTACTTTTTAAACAAGAAACCCCTGCTGAATGCTCCGAACAACGAGAGAACCAGATGTCCCTACCCCACTGTGATTTCCCAAAAAAATTCTATCACTATCTTTAGAATGGGACTCTTCAAAAAATACAAAGTCAGAATCAAACTGTCTGGCAAACAAAAACAAGGCCTTGCGTTTAACAGCATCTCTTAAACCCCTGATACAACAGAAAAATACTTTTAAGGGAACTCACAAATGTTGATGTATATTGCCAAAGCTTTAATAGGTAAACTGCCTTTGTATATCTGTAGTCTCTTATCTTATTGTTCTGTTAGCTATAAAACTAGATCGTCTTTTAAATTACTTTTAACTGTGCCTAGATCATACTCTGAATTTGGTAAAACAGCCTTTTCTTGTTATGCGCCTAGATTGTGGAATGAAATGCAGAATACTTTGCGGCTTGACGTGCTCCCATCTTTAAATATTTTTAAAAATCTTTTGGTGTCTCACTTGAAAGAATCTCGTTCTTGTTTTACTTAACATTTACATATTTTGTTAGTTCTGAGTGCTGGACAGGACTTTTTTTTGTGTGTGTGTGTTGGTTTTGATGTGTTTTTGTGTGAAACTTTGTGTGCTGCCAATTTGGCCAGGACTCCCTGGTAGAAGAGATTTTTATCTCAGTGGTATTATTCCTGGTAAAATATGGGATAAATAAAATAAAAAAAAAATAAAACAAACACTATTAACCTGCTTTAGGAAAAATCTAGACAATCAAAATTATTGTGAAAAAAGGTCACAAAATCAAAAAGTGTCTTCCCCTCTGCACGTGCCTTTTGGACCTCTGGCCACAGCTTCCTTCTCTTTCATGATCTCCAGCCGAAAAATCCTCCATGAAACGCAGACCGTTATCTCTCAGATATGAGGAATTCTTCGTGGCCTTCCAGACAGCATCTCTATAAGAGCGAACGGAAACCTGTACAATAGTCACCCTGCATCTTTCCGTGCCACTCTGTTGAATCTTCCCGAGATGATGGACTATGTCAATAACATCAGACAGCTTGTCCTTTGCACTAGGAAGAACGTTTTGGCAGATTTTGATCATTTCAAGGCAAATGTCTTCAGGCGCATTTTCTGGAATTCCGTCAATCCTCAGATTACGTCTTCTCAAATACGTTTCCAAGTCATCCATCCTTCGCTGCATCTGAGCTACGGGCTGTTCAACATCATCCATGTGCCACTCAATACTCGTAATCTTCTCAACAATGGCCTTCAATTCAGCAGACATATCAGAGATCTTTTTTCTATCCCTTCAACTGCAACGAGATACCAGTTTCACTCGCTCTTTTCTTTGTGATCTGGGTTTTACTCGGGGTGATAGGCAGTGCAGGAAACTCTTCTTCAGCTAAACTAAACATATCTTCCTCGCTTGCACAAGAAACAACGTAATCATGGCCACCACTGGCTGGTGAACACGCATTATCATCAGCCGGCTTAGCAGCGAGTAACTCAAATGGCCGCGTTTACATCCCATTGTAACAAAGTACAAAGGAAAACAAAGTCAGAGTCGTAACAAAATAGCAAACACAGTGTACAAATAACTAAAAGTACTTTTTGCACTGTCTAAGTATGGTCACCGTGATTTTGCCAAGTAAGACATATTCCTGGATCAACATCTTTGTTGATCCTGGAACAACATTCCAATCAACCAATCAGATTTAAGGGAACAAGTTTACTGTTTATGTCAAGTTTAGGCTTACAACCAGGGTTAGGTGCTTCTGCATCGGTGTTATTCACCTATCTTTCCCCTCTGATTTTAGGGATAAGTTATGGGTAGGATTAGGTTTAGGGGTAGGAATAGGGTTAAGACTAAATTTTCAGACTGGAATGTTGTTCCAGGATCAACAAAATACAGTGGCATGAAAAAGTATGTGAACCCCTTGCAGAATCTGTGAAAATGATAATTATTTTAATAAAATAAGAGGGATAAGAGCCATGTTATTTTTTGTTTAGTACTGTCCTGAGTAAGATATTTTACATAAAAGATGTTTGCATTTAGTTTACAAGACAAAACAATAGCTGAATTTATTAAAATAACCCCATTCATAAGTATGTGAAGCATTGATTCTCAATACTGTGTGTGGTTACCTGATGATCCACGACTGTTTTTATGATTTGTGATGGTTGTTCATGAGTCTCTTGTTTGTTCTGAGCAGTTAAACTGAGCTCTGTTCTTCAGAAAATTCCTCCAGCTCCTGCAGATTCTTCAGTTTTCAAGCATTTTTGCATATTTGAACCCTTTCCAGCAGTGACTGTATGATTTTGAGATCCATCTTTTCACACTGAGGACAACTGAGGGACTCAAACACAACTATTAAGAAAAAGGTTCAAACATTCACTGATGCTCCAGAAGGAAACACGATGCATTAAGAGTCGGAGTGTGAAAACTTTTTCACGCCACTGTATGTTGATCCAGGAACATGTCTTACTTGGCAAAATCACAGTGACCGTCTAGGTCCAGATGCAAGAGCTTGAAGAAACCCATCTGATCAGGTAGCCATCTTGGACCCGCCCCCTACTGAAACAATCTTTGTCATAGAATGTCTGTTCACAGTGAGTTGACAGTTTAAACGTTCTTGTTTCCTTTTATTTATTTTGAAAATCTGAAGTGAATTGTCCATTGTTGCTTTCAGTAAGGCTATAAAAGACACAAAATGATATTCAAACTTTAAATGTTGCAGAAAAATTAGAAAGAAATCATGGAAACCTTTACCTTTTAACGCGTGTCATGAGTGTTGAGTTGCATCTACTACATGGTGTTACTGCGATGTCGCGGTTGGATCAACAACACAAAATATGATAATGATAATTGCAAGGTTTTGTTTACGTGCTTTATTTAACGGTGTCTGATGTGAGGTTGAATATCAGGTTGCACTTTATTTTACAGTACATGTACTTACAGTGTACTTACAGTGTAGTCACTCAAGAAAGCATATAAGGTAACTATGGGTTAAGGTTAGGTTTAGGGATAGGTTCAGGGTTAGTACCTATTTACCCAGTTATTGTAATTGGAATAATAAGTACATAATGCGGAACAAGACTGTAAAATAAAGTGCTACCGAATATCATTTTGTGTCTTTTATAGCCTTACTGAAAGCAACAATGAACAATTTGCTTCAGATTTTCAAAATAAATAAAAGGTAACAAGAACATGCAAACTGTCAACTCATTGTGAACATACATTCTATGAGAAAGATTGTTTCAGTAACTATTTTTTTTTTTTGCTACATATTGTAATCATTGTTAATACTGTTATAACATTAATAACATTGTTATTAATTACTTTAACAAGCTCATTGTTTCTACATTAAATGAATACATTGTTTAAATTAATACATTGATAGCTAACTGCACGATTTGTATATGTACAGTTCTGAAATTACATAATTTGGACACAGTCCCCTCTGATAACGGATCACTCTAAATTGTAATGTTGACATGCATTTCCTGTGAAGCTGCTTTGAAATGATATGTATCGTGAAAAGCGCTATACAAATAAATGTGAATTGAAAATGTGAATTTAATTACCTCAGTATGTATTTTTTAATAATGTTAAAATGGTGTAATATTCATGAATTTATGTACTTATCCATTTCGTTGCGGGTGCCAGGAGCTTGCCAAGAGAGCCCACCCATATGGTCTTCTGATTGGCTATGATTTTTGATTGACATTTATCATGTCTCATAGTCGCATCTGGTATTGACAAACTGCTTGTCACTGGAATCGTATCGCATCACATTTGGTTAGGACATGGTGTTATGTCAAGTTTAGGCTTACAACCAGGGTTAGATGCTTCTACCTCAGCTTCTACATAATTTCCCTCTGATAGGGATAACCTATAGGTAGAGTTAGGTTTAGAGGTAGGGGTAGGACTATGTTGATCCAAGAACATTTCTTACTTGGCAAAATCACGGTGAGCAGTGTTTATTGGAGCAATGGTGTCAGTCTGATTTGATAGCTTGAAGGAATGAAAGCTGGCTTCTGAGTACAACTCTGAAATATGTTTTCTTAACAGATTTTTATCTGCATCACTACAAATACGTTAATCGGAGCAGATAGTCAATGTTCCCTGAAGCATTGGCTCACATTTTGAGGTAAGTTGCCATAGTGATCAACAAAATAAGAGTTGCTCAAACACCTCAATCTAAAAGTTGCCTAAAGTGACTTTTGTGTGTGTGTGTGTGTGTGTGTGTGTGTGTGTGTGTGTGTGTGTGTGTGTGTGTGTGTGTGTGTGTGTGTGTGTGTGTGTGTGTGTGTGTGTGTGTGTGTGTATGTGACACATCAAGGATATGCACCACTGTTTAATAATAGAGCCCTGGAGCTAGCCTCTGTGAAAAGCTTCCATGTCACGAGAAGAGTTACCACCCAGCTGGCTAGAGAAGTGCTTTTACTTATACACAAATTGAAAATCATGTTGGTCGACCTGAGATGTGTGCTCTCAGTCTTGCACATTTGAATTAGTGTGCCTTCTGGCCAGGGACCTCCTTGCCATTACGGTGAAAGCTTAAGCTATTAACTCTGAGGCGGAGTCATACAGTCATGCTCCAAATGTGCTTCTCCGTGCCTTGTACTCAAGGCCTTGGGGGAATGTATATTCAAATGATTTTCTTTATTCTGCAATTCAGCAAAGCTGAATTTTCAGCATCATTACTCCAGTCTTCAGTGTCACATGATCCTTCAGAAATCATATGATGATCTGCTGCTCAAGAAACATTTCTTCTTATTAGAAATGTTGAAAATGGTTGTGCTGCTTCATATTTTTGAGCACAACATTTTTTTTAAGGAATCTTTGGTCAATAGAAAGTTAAAACATTTATCTGAATTTTAAATTCAAAAGAATTATTTGAAAACAGCATTTGGTTGGAATAGATATCTGTTAAACATAATGAAAGTCTTCACTGACACATTTTCATGCATCTTTGCTGAAAACCTTTGAACAGTAGGGTGTAATAAGAAACTCTTATGCATACTGACAGAGTTTTAATGTATGCCCAGATTTTTAGGTGCGGAAGACAACTGATCAACAGGCCCACATGGTTTCTGAAGACTTTGAACAAGAATCATTCACAAAGTTCTTCACATCTCCTAGTCCCAGCCTCAGACTTTCTGGGACATTCCATGGATGACCATCAGTCCGTTCGCTGACCATCTGATTCATATATTGGCTGACATCACCAGTTTCGATCTAATTGCATAGGTTAAAGGGATAGTTCACCTAAAAATGAAAATTCTGTCATCATTTACTCACCCTCAAATTGTTGTTCCAAACCTGTATGAATTTCTTTCTTCTGCTGAACACAAAATATGATATTTTGGACATTCTTCAACTTGAGGGTGAGTACATTTTGGGTGAACTATCTCTTTAACGTAACTTTGAGGAGTAAAATTCAGTCTACCTGGAATCCAAGGCAAGATACAAGCACTTGATGAGACTTTTGAGGAAGTTTTTCAAGTGAGTGGCATTAAATCTTTGAATGTTTGAAGCACTGAACAACTGCCCATACAGAAATGTAATATATGACACATATGTCCCTAAATCTCGAGAAGTGTCCTCATATATGTTTTCACTTAATATGAACATGATATTTCATATATGTACTGTACAGTCCAAAAGTTTGGAACCACTTAGATTTTTTTATATGTTTTTAAAAGAAGTTTCATCTGCTCACCAAGGCTACATTTATTTAATTAAAAATACAGTAAAAACAGTAATATTGTGAAATATTATTACAATTTAAAATAACTGTTTTCTATTTGAATATTTTTCACAAAGTAATTTATTCCTGTGGTGGCAAAGCTGAATTTTCAGCATCATTACTCCAGTCTTCAGTGTCACATGATCCTTCAGAAATCATTCTAATATGATGATCTGCTGCTCAAGAAACATTTAATGTGTACAATTGTACAAAATATTTGTGTACAATATTTTTTTTCAGGATTATTTGATGAATAGAAAGTTCAAAAGAAGTGTTTATCTGAAATCTAATCTTTTGTAACATTATAAATGTCTTTTTTGATTGATTTAATGCATCCTTGCTGAATAAAAGTATTCATTTCTTTAATTTCTTTTCAAAAAAATAAAAATGAAAATAAAAATTCTTACTGACTCCAAACTTTTGAACGGTAGTGTATAATGCTACAGAAGCTTTGTATTTCAGATAAATGCTGTTCTTTTGAACTTTCTATTCATCAAGGAATCCTGAAAAAAAAGTACACAACTGTTTTCAACATTGAAAATAATCATAAATGTTTATTGAGCAGCAAATCAACATATTAGAATGATTTCTGAAGGATCATGTGACCCTGAAGACTGCAGTAACGATGCTGAAAATTCAGCTTTGCATCACAGGAATAAATTAGTTTGTCAAATATATTAAAATAGTACAGTTATTTTAAATTGTAATAATATTTCACAATATTACTGTTTTTTTTACTGTATTTTTAATTAAAAAAATGTTGCCTTGGTGAGCAGACGAAACTTATTTTAAAAACATTAAAAATCGTAGTGGTTCCAAACTTTTGGACTGTACTGTACATATATTACATTTCTGTATGGGTGGGTATCCACCAAACAACTGTATATTTCGCTTTGTTTTTTGAGTCATGTTTGTGAAATAATCAGTACTTTTGGTCTGAGAGAATATCTGATCACAAAGCCTATACACTTTTTTCCTCTATTGTTTGTTTTTTTTCTGTATAACCAATGATAGAGACTTATATATTTGAATTATTATTCTTTTTTTTCCCGTCCCCATTCTATTGCAGCATAATCTATTCCAGATAAATCCGCTTCTAAACGGAACTACTATGGTTGTCTATGTGGGCGGTTCTTGGCCAGAATAAGCAGCAATTTGGGCTAGACTTTATGCCGTCGGTCTAAAGTCTAGCTACAGAAGACTACACATCCCCAACCTTTGTGTACTTTGGCTAGATATTGTTGGCTAATTTGTTACCAATAAGACTGTAGATCCAAATATAATCTTGTCAGGGAAATTAATGAGAAAAATGTTTTTCAACGATAATGGATGCGGAACGCAAAATGTACATCATGACAATAATTACGAATGACAACGAATAGTGTTGACCAGAGAAAAGGTTTTTGCACATTTATTGTTTAAAATTATAAATATAAATTTGATTAAAGATTGGCTTTTTTCAAGAGTTGAAAACTATGACTAAATCATTAAACTGTGTAAAAATGAGTGCTGTCGTACTCTGTTTAACACATTTTTAAATCCCTCAAAAATCAATAAAAAAAAAATACAAAGAGTGCACAGATCCCAGGCCTGCTGATCAGTCACTGACTGTGACAAGTAATCACCCGACCTTTAATCCCAGACTGTAGTGTTTTGACATGTTTTCCATGCTGTGCCTTCAAGTGGACACCCTCCGCAACAGGCGTCGGCTCATTGTTGCCATGTGCGAGAGTGTGTGTTGAGACTGCTTTCGGCAGGTGCACCATTGTTCCCCTAAGTCTGGAGCATTAAAGGAGAGCTCTGACTTATGTCAGGCAATGACTTATGATAGGCAAGCCAGGCAATCAGTGTCTCGTCTATTTAGTTTTCCACTCGTCCTGAAAAGTCAACCGATACTCGTCTTGCTTTCATAATTTTTCCAGTGCTCATGTTGTCAGACCCTGCGGGGTAAATGTACAACATGATAGCACATCTTCTCTTGTGTCTCCGGCCTCATGGTGAGGATATTTAACGTTGCTCAGGAGGTTCCTTTCGATAGAATAATCCCCCAGGGTTTCTGATTTGGGCTTGCCAGGTTTCGATAATGGACAATCCCCACCCAGATCTCCTTGGAGCCACTCTGAGTAATAAAAACACCTGCTCACTTTTGTTTGCTTTTTAGGGTTTTACTCTCCTATTTCTAGCTGCACTTTGGGAGAGTGTGTCCTAAGTGAACTAGCAACAAAAAAGCTTATACATGTCCACAAATGTCTCTTTCCAGGTTTTAAGAGGTTGATGGCAACAACTAGAGAATAACACAATGTATTTAAAGGGATAGTTCACCCAAGTTCTGTCATCGATGTTTAATCTTCAAAACACACATCATTAATATATTTTTTAAAGCTTTTCTTTTTTTCTTTTTACATTTTTAACTTTCTTTAGTACTTAGTATTGTTGTTTGAGCATGAAAAAGCTCTCTATATTAGTGCGCACTGCTTCTAAACTCCTTGAAACGCTTCGATTGTAGTCTTGAGTTTTCTTCCGGGAACGAATATTCCTCATTTAAGTAAGACGAGGCCTGGTTGACTTGCGTTAGTATTATGTTGTTGCAATGTCCAAAAGATCCTAGTTTTTTTTTTACACCCCGGATCTAACGTGATTATGGTAAGGGGCGTGACATTTCCAAAACACAGTCGAAGCAGTTGACCAATCACAACACAATGATCCAGCTGAACAATTAGAGCACATTGCGCTTTTTGTAAGGAAGGGCTTCATAGAGAACTAAAAAGAGCGCTACTGACAGACTAGAAAGAGAGGTGCTGCAAAATTGTAAAATATGTGGAAAATAAGGTGTTTTTGAATGTTCAAGCATGAAAAGCTTTGCTTTTAGACCCCAAAAACAAAATCAAGACTTTGTAAAAAGGCATAATAGGTCCTCTTCATTAAAACTTGAGAGGTTTCTGTCTCTGCATTGAAAGTCTAGGTAACCAAAACAACTATCCAAAATGTTCAAAAATGCATCATAAAACAAATCAAACGGTTTAATCAAAGTCTTGTGAAGAGATATAATTGCTTTATAATGAACAGATTTAATTAGGGCTTTTATTTATATTTCAACAATGACCGACACATGCATAGGGCACATCATATTTGACAAGCATGGAAGCTCAAACATGCATGCGTGATGCACAAGAACCAATGAGGTTTATTCTAGCACATGACACACGAATGTGACACATGCATTGGATTCCATGTTGATCATTGTTTAGATGTAAATAAAAGCATAAATGCAAACTGTTCATCATATAATGTGATCGTCTTCACAAGGTTTGGATTAAACCACTCAATTCATATGGAATCATTTTACAATGGCTTTTATGGCCTCTTTGGATCTTCTAAGTTTTGCTTACCTGGACTTTCAATGGAAGGGCTAGAAACCTGGAATAAGGAAAATATCTTAATTTGTGGTTTTGAAGATTAACCAAAGTATTGTGGGTCTGGAATGGGAACAAATGATGACAGAAAATTCATTTTTGGGTGAACTATCCCTTATGCTATAACGTTAATCACCAGTTTAAGTAATAGTTAACTTAAACTTTTGTCATCATTTACTAACTCCCATGCCATATTATTTTCTTTCTTCAGTGAAACTGACACATATAATCAGATGTTATGCACAATGTCCATGCTTCTATTTTCCAAGTAAAGATAATGGTAATTTATAATTTAATGCACTATAAAAGTAGTTATTGTTACATTTTTTTGTGTGTGTTAAAGTAATATGCTTCTATACTATAATCTCATTTTTGTGTTTTATGGGAAAGAGAATGGCATTGGCATAAATGATGTCAAAATGTTCATGTTTGAATTAATTATTCCTTTAAAATCTTCTCTAATCTCTTTAAAGAGGCTTAAATTTATTCTCAGCAGAGTTTTGGTTTTGGAGAGTGATTACAAAGAACGTTAGAGGTAAATCCAACACTCATTCAGTTACATAGCTATTATTTTTTTAATTATTACAGTTTGTATAATTTGTCAGTTTAAGCCATCAAGTACAAGAGCAGTAGATTTATTTGCCAAATTAAGGTCAGGGTCTTTATTATACCACATTGATACTACAATGTTCACTGAACATCAAATTTCATTTAAGTTTCATCAGCTAGTGTTTCTGAAGTTTAATGTACTGGATTATTTTTGCCTCTATTATTATGTTAGGCAACACTAATTTCCAATAAATCATCTTTTCTTACTTGGAACCTTCTTCTATGATGAAGACACGGTCATTGCCTGCAATTCATCATATACTTTACAGATTTTTTACGGCTAGATAGCAATAAAAGCTCACGGTAAGAAATCATCTATCTGAACTGTCATTTCTGCACAGGCTCTTAATAATGTGGCATGGATCTCTGTCTTGAGTGAGTGAAAATCAAACAATGAAGAAATGATAAATGTGGATTCTTCTTTAATGCCTGATAAAGACTTCTATCTATCTATCTATCTATCTATCTATCTATCTATCTATCTATCTATCTATCTATCTATCTATCTATCTATCTATCTATCTATCTATCTATCTATCTATCTATCTATCTATCTATCTATCTATCTATCTATCTATCTGATCAAATTGTATTTCTGACAATTTGCAGAAAGGAATATTGATATTTGATACCAGTCAGGTTGTGTATTTGTGGCCTGAACATCTATGGAGCAATGAACAGCTTATGGCATCTTAACATACTTTGCACTGAATCTGTACCCTAAACAGATAAAATATGTTTTAATTTATGTCTACACTGTCTGACAGAACATACCATCTATCAGCTGGAACTTTCCTTCTGTTGATCCAGATGAATCACGCTGTTTATTTGCTTTAAGCCATCTCGCAGTATTGGATGACGTAGAACATTCCGCCATGTGCTTTGCTGTTTGCGTTAATAATTTGTGATGTTGCATGAATGAAAACCAATTAATCATGTAAACTGGCCAAAACATTCTTTCTTTCCATTGTGATTTGCTGTTATATTGTTGGTTGTATTTGTTTGGTAAGATGGAAATTGCATTATAGTTGAAAAAAAAAAAAAAAAAAATCTATGACTTAAAGAAACTTGTTTCAACCAAAGGAACATTATAAAACAGGTATGTGTAAGCAAACATTGACCACTAAAAATACACTATTATCAAAGAGCTAACACTTTAGCCTGTGAAAGATGACAAAGTTGGTCCCACAACAGACATTCTATGACTATAAGTAACTTTACAACTACATGTCAACTTATAACCCTAATCCTAACAGTCTGTTAGAGAATTAGTTGACAAGTAGGTGCAACATTACTTATAGTCAACAGAGTGTATAAAGGGGGGATCATCCAAATACTTTATTTAACATTTGGAATTAGTTTTGTAACCAAATGAAACCGTTTTACACCCTTGCTGTAATATTTTAGCTGCAGATATCAGAATGACTAACCAGTGTTAGAAAGTAAACCTCTTCTCTGGTTATTTTCTTCGCTGAGCAGAAACAGAAGTTTCCCAATTCAGATCGTACTGTGCTATATTAGGCAACTTCAAGGCAAGCATCATTGACAACAGCGAATACTGCCATGATGAGCCTAGTGGAAAAAACAACCCGCAGGGATATTTCAAAGTTAATGACTCGAAGCAGAATCAAGGGCACAAAAGGGCAACAATTTTGTCCTTTATTTTATTTTTTTTTTTAAATTATAGTAAAGGGAGAGCTCATAGTTTTGCTGACCCATGTACAATGACCAAACTCAGGAACTTATTCAAATAAATACAGGGCTTTGAAAACTGTGCCCTTTCCTTTTGTTACTCTATTTTTGTTCCATGACTACGGGTTCCCTGCCTTAAACAGAAACTGTCAATGTTATTTCAGAGTCTCACTGTGTTTTGATCCAGGTGGGTATTTATAGAATGAGACAAATGCATGTCAGTTATTCTTAGTACAAGAACAAATCCCAGCAGGCCGACTAATGGAGCACCATCAGCTGCCTGATAATAAGTTCAGGGTAAGGTGAGGCTTATGAAGATAAGAAAAGTCAATACAGGTTTACATTGAGACTTGCCTTTGCCTATTGTACCTGGCAAATGAGTCATCAAATTGTGAGGCAGGAATGGAAATCCAGAATCAGACCAGATTGGTCTGACCAAAATTGAAAATACTGCCATTATTTATATGTTATATGTTGTTGTTTTTTCTTCTATTTTTTGCTCACTGAAAATAAAAAAAAAATAAAAATAAGGTTTAGAAACAATTTTTACTAAGTACATTTCACATACATTTCCAAATAAATGGCAAGATTGAATTAAACATTTTGACATTTTGAAGTATAACGATGCATAAATGTACTTCAATAATCTTTGTTTTATTTGCAACTTCAAAAAAATTTTTTTTTACAGTGTGAAACACACAATTAGAAATTTTAAAGACACACAATTATACATTTTTAAACACGCTCCTCTTTTTCTCCACTGCAGCTGTTAAATCAAACTGACGTGCAACATTCAGTTATGAGAAAGAAAATATGATTTGTGTTAATGAAGTCAAACTTGGTGCGAAGACTCAATATTGACGCAATATGTGAGAACGGAAGTGAAAGAGTAAACAAGATAGATGAAGTTTGCTACTCCTGTCTTGTGTGCTTCATTATTTAGTAACATTTACATTTGTGTTTAATCATTTAGCAAACACCTTTATCCAAATGAGAACAATAGAAGCAATCAAATCAACATGAGGGCAACAGTATCAAGACCCAGTTAATCCAGCAAAGTGCACATAGCAAGGATTTTTTTTTTTTTTTTAAGTAAATAAATAGAGAGAGAATTGAAATAGAAAAATACAAGTGCTAATATTACTGGGTCAAGTGTTGATGAAAAAGATATGTCTTTAGCAGTATTTTGAAAGACTCTTGGGCTGCTTGGATTGAGCATGATTGAGATTTTGCCATGGCAAATCTGCAGGACCGGGCTGTTTGTAGCAATATGATCTGTGAATCTTAAACGATCATCCATCACAACTCCAAGGTTCCTGGCTGTCCTGGAAGGAATTATGTTTGACAAAACCAGTTGAATGGAGAGATTGTGATGACGTTTTGGGTTAGTCGCGACCACAAGCAGTTCCGTCTTTGCAAGATTGCGTTGAAGGTGGTGGTCCTGAAGAGAAGAGAGAAGAGAAGTGGTCCAAACACTGAGCCCTGAGGTACCCCAGACAGACTCCCACACTATCCCATTAAATGCAAATGTGTATTGTTATACATGAAATTCAGTGAAATTTCTGTCAATATTCAGAGAATTCACATCGGTTATACAAGTAGTCAATATACATTGCAAGACAGTCCCTAAGAAAGCATTGCTGTTCTCTTCTTTTCTTTTTCTTCTTCAAAAGGAACATCCTCACTGAATCCAACATGTTTCTCCACCTGATCTATGGCTTCTGTTGGACATTGTGACAGTTGGGAGTCCCTTTAGGTTTTTAGCTTCACTGGTCAGTATGTCAGCTGTCCCTTCCTATTCATCTCACAAAAGCATATCCTCTTCAGCTCTTTTACAATTACTCTGGCTGATTTCCAGCCGAGACCCTCTAGCAAAACAAAACGCCTGGTATGTGTCAGTGTGACACCTCTGAGGAAGCTATCAGATCAACAATCCATCTTCACATACCATTACCACAGCATAAACATGTTTTGACCTAATCATGTTGAAATTCCTATTCCATTGCCACCACAAACAATATGAAACTGCTCTTATCAGATTTTCTCGCTCGACTTGAACGCCCTGAAGTGAGATTCAACAGCTTGTGGAAAAAGTGACACCCAATATTTTGTTATTTGTGTTTTCTCTACTTAGATGCGGAGTCTCGTGGTAGTGAGAATAGTTGTGACATGTCAGCCATCGAGAAGGTTTGTTGACTTACCCAACTGTCTGCATAGTGAGCTTCCTATGCAGGTATAACTTTAAGATAGAGATTTTCAAACTTTTTGATGCCATGGACCAAAATATATTATATGTTTTAAAGGATAAAGACACATTTATACTGTGAGAAAAGAAAGAAACAAATTTGACATTGTATTATTTTTATTAGTAATAGTAGTAGAAGTAGTATGGGTGCCATTTGAATAAAATATTTGTGATTAACCTCCTAATTTATGATATTTACCATTTAAAAGTTTGGGGTCGGTAAGATGTTTTTATGTTTTTGAAAGAAGTCTCTTACTGTATGCTTAGCAAGGCTGAATTTATTTGATCAAAAGTGCAGTAAAAACATTATTACAATTTAAGAGAACAACATATTGTGATCTTTTTTCAGCATAGAGAAAGGATGCTCACTAGGTTTTGGAAAAGAGCCATTGATTGCACCTGTGAAGTGAACTATTATAAAAAGTGTTTTGAAACACTCCACCTGGTGCTATCCATGCTGCAAACACCTGTACATATTTATAGACTTTGAGAGAAATTCCAGGCATTTAAGCAGCACAAACATCTTATAAAAAAAAAAAAAAAAAAAAAAAGAAAAAAAAAAAGCATGTTAAAGATTGTTTGGAGATAGTATTGTTATTGTTCAAGCGGTTTGTTTCTCAGAGCACCACTTGTCACACTAGTGCTTTCTGCATTGAGACATACATGTGAAATATTTACGCTATGGACACGTGTGCTGAACTCCTGCGGTGTTTTAGGAAGAAGGGTTGGGCACGTTGTTCTGGGGCTGAGAGTGAGGTCATCCTCAAGGTCCCAGTTTCCCTGCTCACCATCCTGCAATCAACTGACTGACTGCTGCCTTAAAAGCTTCCTCTTAACTTTAATTCCCAAGGTAAATGCTCCAAATGTTTGCGATAAACTGGCATAACGTCATGGCTGTCTGAGTCCCTGCTCTTTCCAGGAATGGACTGGCTATAGGGAGCATCGCTTTACCAGCTGCCTGCTGTAAACAAATTAAGAATTGGATTACCTTTTAATTCATGAGTTGAAATTTGACCACACCCTGAACTTGAATTGGGATGACAGGAAGTGGAACTCACTAAGTGAACTACCATTCAAAAGTTAGATTTTTTTTTCTCTTATGCTCACCAAGTCTGCATTTATTTGATTAAAAAAACTGAAATATTGTGAGATATTATTTTAATTTAAAAGAAATGTTGTCTTTTTTGAAATATGTTACAATGTAATTTATTCCTGTGATCAAAGCTGAATTTTCAGCATCATTACTCCAGTCTTCAATCACATGTTCCTTCAGAAATCATTCTATTATGCTGACTTGCTGCAAGAAATTTCTTATTATTATGTTGAAAACAGATTCATGATTCTTTGATGAACAGAACGTTCAAAAGGACTGCATTTATTTGAAATAGAAATGTTTTGTAACATTATAAATGTCTTTACTCTCTCACTTTCAATCAATTTAATGCATCCTTGCTGAGTAAAATTATTTTTTTTCCGATCCCAAACGTTTGAAGTGGTAGTGTACATATAGTTGCTAGAAAATAAGATGGACACATCGGTCCTGGAGAGCCACAGTCAGAGTTCAGCTCCAACCCTAATCAAGCACACCTGAACAAGCTAATCAAGGCCTGAAGGGTTGCTAGAAAGCTATAGGCAGGTGAGTTTTTTTTTGTTTTATCAGGGTTGGAGCTAAACTCTGCAGGACTGAGGCTCTCCAGGACCAGAGTTCACCACCCCTGAAATAGGCTATGTGGATTTTTAATCACTCTTTTTATTGGAGAAAGGTTGAAGAAGCTTTATAGTCCTATGTGGGAGAAACATTGTCTGTCAGAGCCGGTCTGAGCATTGCACATTGGTTAGTTTATACATTCAGGGTTTTGTGTGGTGCCATCATTTTAACACTCTAACTTTGTTTAATATTGTTGGATAAGGTTTCATAAACTTCAACTATGCATGAAATGCTTCTACGGCAAAATTAGGACAGAAATAACAGTTCAAAACAAAATCGATGGTCAGGTTTCTCTCATCTTCTGAATGAGGCATTCTTCTGGTTTTCTTGCAAGATACTCACACAGATGACGCTTTAAACAGAAAATAAATGATGGTTCTCCACACACATACATGGATACAGTTTTGACTAATGCAGGGCTTTTAATCTTTATTTGCTTTCTTAAACTAAGGGTTCAGTGCAAGGTCTGATAAAACAAGGAATTAATCCACTTTTGTATGTTGTCACACAATTTGATTATTTTTCCTTCTGTCATCAGCCAACATCCACAAACTTCCCTGAAATCTCCTTACACTAATCCTGCTGAGTAGGCTGCGGTTATGGAGACACAGATGCATATCTGATTCTGATTCTTTGTAAAACCACAAGCTTTGTAGCTTCAAAACTATTATCACCCTACAATGTTCCCCTGATGATCTCATCATTTAGTCTCTCTTATCATAATGTATTTAATCCATTCATAGTCATTTTGTTTTTTGTGTTTAAAGGGGTAGTTCACCCAAAAATTACCCTCAAGTTGTTGCTAACCTGAATACGTTTCTTCTGCTGAACTCAAAAGAAGATATTTTGAAGAATGTCAGTAACAAACAGTTGGGCTTCCACTGACTTTCATAGTATGGGAAAAAAAAAAAAAAAAAGGTTTCCCATCAACGGTTTAGTTTCCGACATTCTTCAAAATATCTTCGTGTTCAGC
The DNA here is from genome assembly GCF_024489055.1 of Chanodichthys erythropterus. Taxonomy (NCBI): domain Eukaryota; kingdom Metazoa; phylum Chordata; class Actinopteri; order Cypriniformes; family Xenocyprididae; genus Chanodichthys; species Chanodichthys erythropterus. The sequence continues at coordinate 17,970,887 of NC_090234.1, read as the reverse complement.
AGAAGAAAGTTCATACGGGTTTGGAACAACTTGAGGGTAATTTTTGGGTGAACTACCCCTTTAAACACAAAAAACAAAATGACTATTAATGGATTAAATACATTATGATAAGAGAGACTAAATGATGAGATCATCAGGGGAACAAATCTGATAGTGGACTAAGAAAAATAAATTTCTATTCTATTTATACTACTTAAATTTATTTTTCTTACCCCACAGGCAGATATATGCTTGTTTTAAGCACTTAATTTTGATTCATTTTTCAGAAAACAAGACTTAATATCTTAAAGGGAACCTATCATGCCTCTTTTACAAGATGTAATATAAGTCTCTGGTGTCCGTGAAAATGTGTCTGTGAAGTTTCAGCTCAAAATACCCCACAGATCATTTATTATAACTTGTCAAATTTCCCCCTATTTGGTGATAACACAAAAGGCAAAAACACGTCGCTTTTGTGTGTCCCTTTAAATGCAAATGAGCTGCTGCTCCCGGCCTGCTTTCCAAAAGAGGGCGGAGCTTTAACAGCTCACGCTTCACTTACTCAACAACAACAAAGCTGGAGAATCTCACACAGCCAAAATGACGCTTGTCAGTAACGGTGTTCAGCCTTACATTGTTCAAACCGGAGTCGACACTGATGGAGAAACTCAGAAGGAAGTTACAACTATTAGAAGGAAACGTTTCTGAATGGTTAGTGGATAAATTTATGTAGTTGATTCAACTCATTGACTATCATGTGCCGTCATGTTAATCTTTTGTACAAATCCAGTGTTGAATTGACTCTCGTTTGTGAAGCAATCTGGCGTAAAATGATGGTATGATAACAACACTCTACTACAACAACTCTTCCTCTTCTCGTAAGCATCCCAACATGGCCTCAACCCCTTTGTTGCATGTTCTCGGGGGCGGGGTTTATGTAAATTGTAGGTTTAGTGATGTCACTAAGCTCGTTGTAGTTCCTACCAGCCATTTGTTGTAGTCCTTAAACAGTGAATTCTTTAAAGCTGCAGTCCGTAACTTTTTTTGGTTAAAAATTATCCAAAATAAACTTTTGAGCAAGTACATTGCCAGTACATTTTTAGCAAGTACATTACCAGCCAGTGTTCAAAACTATCTCATTATCTTAGCTCGATTCACAACGGTAAGCTTGTAATAATGTTTTATAATAAGAGCGACGTGGTGGATTTCCACGGGAAATTTGAGCATGCAGCAGTTCCTCTGTGCGTCATTACGTCATATCCGTAAACAGAAAGGAAGCATTCCCAGGCTAGTTTTATCCTGTGAGGACGCTGCTGGTAGCAGAACATAAATAGTCTTTTCTCACAGCAGCTGAAATAATTAAACTTATCATTTTGATGGCAGATTGTAAACCAGAAAGATCCAAATGACAATCATCAGTGACAACTGGAGATTCACCCGTAGTCAAAAAGCAAAAGACTTGTACTGTGGAGTGGCTACAGAAATTGAAATCTACAGGTAACGCTAATACACACAAAGTCATAGTAATGCTGATGTTGTTGACATTAACGATTTGAGAACAAAGTATAACAATAATAATAATTTGCACAGTTTAGCATGATCCGAGCTAAGCGATCGTTAGATTTAATCATCATTGGCAGCGTGATTTATTGTAGGCCTAATGCTTTTTTCCTCAGTTGGTCAGAACAAAAGTGGCAGAAATGTTACTTACTTGTTCAGATGATATTTTCCAGTGAAAATTCTTATTTTGGTCATACTTTCAAGACGTATAATCTGTGATTCTGACGTACAGTATCCACACTGGTGCGGTGACTGACAGCAAGCATTAGATTCATCCGCGCTGACGAGCTGTGCCGAGGCACAACGCGTACAGATAACTGTTCTGCATATGACTGCAATTGCAGGTTTCAAACAGAGATGGCGACAAAGAGGAAAAATCACGGACTGCAGCTTTAATGGAAAATATCTCCATTTGCATTGAACTTTAAGCATCATAACTTTGCAGATGCTCAAACAGCAACATTACACACACTAACTAAAGTTAAAAAAGTGAAATCATAATCAACCACCCCTTTAAGTAATTTTGCTTCTTGAGTAAATGTATCTTAATGTAAACGTATCCCCCCAATTAAATGCTATTGTCTTTTGCAGAAATAAATTATCATATGCACTACTTTCACAATACTTTTTATGGTGCTTTTTTTTGGAACTTGGCATAAATGTTCAGTATTTTCTTTGTATGGAAAAATTCAGCTCACATATTCTGCCTAACATCTCCTATTGTGCTTCATGGAAGAAAGAAATTAATACAGAATAGAGATGACGTGTGGGTGAGTTAATGAAAATAAAATTTTCATTTTTGTGGGAAACGATTGCCTTAATTTCAGAGGAAATGCCACAAAAGAAGTTGTACTTGAAAGCCAAAGTAATCCACTGGTCATCTCTACTGGAAGTTCGTGTCGGAGTATTGAGCATTCACAGATTCATTGAAGTCCAAAACTAGCATGACCCCGGGCAGCATGTTTAGACTGGTGAAATCTTTACTGCACAGCATTTTTTTTCCAGGCCAAAGATAACAAACAACGGAAGCAATGTTAAAATTTCCTCCCTTTAGGTGGACCAGAGCTCATCCTGAACAAATTGGGTAGAAAAAAACAGGCTCCATATGTCATTAGCTGTGCTATACACTACGTCAACGTAATGGAGCCTCAGAGTACTTATGGGAGACAGGCGTTATCCCGTGCTGAAATATGGTGCACTCTCTGATCCCAAACATGTTCTGTCATTTTATGATGAGCCGTTCTGAGGTAGGTCTGATTTTAAAGAGCTTATGGAAGGAAAGCAGCAAAGGAACATGTTTGTACTTGGGGGAAAAAAAGTGATTTTTAATTTGTCTTGTTTTCCAGTGAAATAACTAAACATCCTTAAAACAAGATAAATGTACTTGAGAAAGCTAAATGTCTGCAAATTTGCTTGTCAAGTCAATTTAACATGTTTTAAGGATGTTTAGATGTTTGAAGCAAGACATAAATACTGATAAATTACTTGCATTTGACACTGAGTTAGGGAATGTGGTGCTAAGTGTACACTGAAAAAGTTATAAGCTTTATTTGGAATATGACATAAAGGTAATTGGGTAACACTTTACAATAACAGTACATGAATAACCATGAACTAATACCTAAATTAATAGTTACTTCAACATGAACTCATGATTAGTTAAGATATGAACTAATGAAGAGTGATCCTTAACTACGACAGGAGTCATAAGGATTCATGCATGAAAACAGCAGCCTTAACTACGCGTTAATACATGTTTGTTAATTAATGCATTAATTAACATTTAGGGGTAAACTAAATAAATCAGCCTACATAAGAGTAAACAAGAAGTACTCTGAATTTGAATTAAACGTGATTTAATACTGTCATAATTTACACTGTAGTATCATAATCTGCCATCTGCAGCTTTGTGACAAATAATTGCAATGGCACATGATTATTTAGCCATTAATTACATAGATCTGTCTAATCAAATGTGGAAAATAGACTAACTACCACTAATAAATTTAATTTGATCTAAACTGTTTTCTGATTTTTATAGTTCATTTACATTTAGTCATAGCTAAATAGACATAGGCGTAGTTTATTCCCGGAACTAAAGTATGTAGGGTTTGTTTCTGGCGGGACACTCATTAGTGGCGCACGCTAGGTGTTCTCTCACAACACGCGTTTGTTGTGTTGCTGGCATTTTAAACTAATAAATGTTGACTGCTTTGGTAAGCCGAATTAATAATTAAAGACATATTTACATGTATGTTTTATTGGGGTTTTCAGGAGGTTATGTGCAGTTATTAACTGTATTTGTATTTTTGTCATTTAAATGTATATGCTTTGATTAGCATTAGCTTGTGGACGCGCACGATTTTACATGTAAATGTGCCTTATGTGTGTCTTTACAGGTATGTTTATGGCTTGCTTTCAAGTCCATATGTTTAATTATATAAATAAAAGTAAAATACAAATACTTTTTATTTTAGTTTTTTTTTGTACCTGGGTGTAAAGGAATAAGGATGGCACTCTATAGTATTTATTGTTATTAGTTAATGATGTGTGATATGTGCATCATGTCATGACTTTACTTGAGGGGGCACAATCATAATTAACTCATTATTAACTAAGCATATACTAACATCAACTAATGGTTTGTTAATGTATACTAATGTCATGACTTTACTTGAGGGGGCACAATCATAATTAACTCATTATTAACTAACCATATACTAACATCAACTAATGGTTTGTTAATGTATACTTATGTCATGACTTTACTTGAGGGGGCACAATCATAATTAACTCATTATTAACTAACCATATACTAACATCAACTAATGGTTTGTTAATGCATACTTATGTCATGACTTTACTTGAGGGGGCACAATCATAATTAATTCACTGTTAACAACTTACCAAATTCAGCTCATTATTATCATTAACTTACTATCAAATACACTTGTACTAACACAACTATATAAGTATTCAGCCCAGTTAAGTGATGTTGTGTGACTTTTCAAAAAGTCAGAGAATGGAGGTACAGTATGATCACGGCCTGCGTCTGGATGGAGAGTGATCTTCTGAATCTGATCCCAGCAAACACTCCCTGACCTTAGTTCATGTTTCCTGTTCGGTTATTTTTTTGGGAACCGTTTCTTTAGGAACTGATGTAAGTCACAGTAGTTTAGTTTGATAGGAAAGAATATCACAAAACAGATTAAGACCTTTTAAGATAAATAGTGTATTTAGTATTTTATATGTTTGATAAGGAGGATAAGTGAAAATAATTACAAACTAATCATGTGCCTTTCAGTGATGTTTATAATGAAGCTGTTGATGTCAGTAGTTTAAATTCTGACAATAATAAATTGTTTAAATTTATTTCAAAGTCCAAATATGTACTATTCCTTCTTATAGAGACTGATTTAGTTTACCCTAAATGTTAATTAATGCATTAATTATCAAACATGTATTAACGCATAGTTAAGGCTTCTGTTTTCATGCATGAATCCCTATGACTCCTGTCGTAGTTAAGGATCACTCTTCATTAGTTCATATCTTAACTAATCTGGAGTTCATGTTGAAGTAACTATTAACTCAGGTATTAGTTCATGGTTATTCATGTACTGTTATTGTAAAGTGTTACCGGTAATTGTGCTAACTAACCCAAAACCTTCCCCTTAAACCTACACGTCACTGTGATTTAGACAAATCTTGTGAATTCGTACGAATTAGCCACCTCATGAAATACGTACAAATCGGTAGTGAGATAGCATTGACCAAAACCCCTCTAAAACCAGCAAAAATTACCTTTGGCTTGTTTAAAGGATTAGTTTACTTCAGAATTAAAATTTCCTGATAATTTACCCAGCCCCATGTCATCCAAGATGTTTATCATCTTTCTTTTTTCAGTTGAAAAGAAATTAAGGTTTTTGAGGAAAACATCCCAAGATTTTTCTCCATATAGTGGACTTCACCAGGGTACAACGGATTGAAGATCCAAATTGCAGTTTCAGTGCAGCTTCAAAAGGCTCTACATGATCCCAGCTGTGGAATAAGGGTCTTATCTAGTGAAACAATCAGTTATTTTCTAAAAAAAAAAGTAAAATACAACTTTATATACTCTTTAACCACAAATGCTCATCTTGCACTGCTCCGTGATGTGCCACGTATTACGTAATCACGTTGGAAAGGTCACACGTGACATAGGTGGAAGTACCACGGTTGGGCAAAAATCTAATTTTTTTCCTCCAACTTCAAAATTGTCCGAGATTGTTTTGTTTGTTTGTTTGTTTGTTTGTTTTTTGTAAAGGGCGTTTGACTTAGTCTTTGCACATTCGCTTTGTAGACACTGGATCTGTACTTTCACCTACGTCACGTGTGACTTTTCCAACGTGATTACGTAATGCATAGCAGAGCAGTGCAAGACAAGCATTTGTGGTTAGAAAATATATACATTTTTATAATTTTTTTTAGAAAATGACCGATCGTTTCACTCAACAATACCCTCATTCCTTGTCTGGGATTGTGTAGAGGCCATTGGAGCAGCACTGAAACTGCAATTTGGAGCTTAAACCCGTTGTACCCCACTGAAGTCCACTTTATGGAGAAAAATCCTGAAATATTTTCCTTAAAAACCTTAATTTCTTTTCGACTGAAGAAAGACAAAAACATCTTGGATGACATGGGGGTGAGTAAATTATCAGGAAATTTTAATTCTGAAGTGAACTAAACCTGTAAGCTTTTTTCAGCAGGCATATTTTAAAAACTGATCCCTTCTACACTTGTTAGCAACTAGTATAGTAGCTGACTAATTTTTCAAAGGAGTAGCTTAATTGTAGTTTAGCTACTTTCCACTAAAGTTTAAAAAGCTATCTTTCCCAACATTGTTTAGATATGATGATAATGTACCATTGTATGTGCAAACCCAATTCCAAAAAAGTTTGGACACTGTACAAATTGTGAATAAAAACAGAATGCAATGATGTGGAAGTTTTAAATTTCAATATTTTATTCAGTATACAACATAGATGATATATCAAATGTTTTAACTGAGAAAATGTATCATTTTAAGGGAAAAATAAGTTGATTTTAAATTTCATGGCATCAACACATCTCAATAAAGTTGGGACAAGGCCATGTTTTCCACTGTGTGGCATCCCCTCTTCTTTTTATAACAGTCTGCAAACGTCTGGGGACTGAGGAGACAAGTTGCTCAAGTTTAGGAATAGGAATGTTGTCCCATTGTTGTCTAATAAAGGCTTCTAGTTGCTCAACTGTCTTAGGTCTTCTTTGTTGCATCTTCCTTTTTATGATGCGCCAAATGTTTTCTATGGGTGAAAGATCTGGACTGCAGGCTGGCCATTTCAGTACCCAGATCCTTCTTCTACGCAGCCATGATGTTGTAATTGATGCAGTATGTGGTCTGGCATTGTCATGTTGGAAAATGCAAGGTCTTCCCTGAAAGAGACGACGTCTGGATGGGAGCATATGTTGTTCTAGAACTTGGATATACCTTTCAGCATTGATGGTGCCTTTCCAGATGTGTAAGCTGCCCATGCCACATACACTCATGCAACCCCATACCATCAGAGATGCAGGCTTCTGAACTGAGCGCTGATAACAACTTGGGTTTTCCTTGTCCTCTTTAGTCCGGATGACATGGCGTCCCAGTTTTCCAAAAAGAACTTCAAATTTTGATTGGTCTGACTACAGAACAGTTTTCCACTTTGCCACAGTCCATTTTAAATGAGCCTTGGCCCAGAGAAAACGCCTGCGCTTCTGGATCATGTTTAGATATGGCTTCTTTTTTGCCGCAGCATTGGGGGAATTGGTGATCCTCTGCCCATCTTGACTTCTGAAAGACACTGCCACGCTGAGAGGCTCTTTTTATACCCAGTCATGTTGCCAATTGACCTAATAAGTTGCAAATTGGTCCTCCAGCTGTTCCTTATATGTACATTTAACTTTTCCGGCCTCTTATTGCTACCTGTCCCAACTTTTTTGGAATGTGTAGCTCTCATGAAATCCAAAATGAGCCAATACTTGGCATGACATTTCAAAATGTCTCACTTTCAACATTTGATATGTTATCTACAGTATATTCTATTGTGAATAAAATATAAGTTTATGATTTGTAAATTATTGCATTCCTTTTATATTCACAATTTGTACAGTGTCCCAACTTTTTTGGAATCGGGTTTGTACATAGGATGGCCTAAATGATGGTTTTTGTCTTTCTTTCCAGTTGTCTTCAAGTGAAGAGGTGTCCAAGACTCTGACAGGGGAACCACTCCTCAAACAATAGAGACTCCATGGCTCATTGAGGGCCTGCTGGTGCTACGTAATTAATGGAAGAGATGTGTGTTCCTTCCCAAAAAACAAACACAGGGCAACTTCAGCTTTCAGCAACACAATAAAGCTGTCCAAGTGTAGAATGGACCAAGGTCCCACTAGAGATCCTGAGGACTATTAAGACTTGTATGTGTACTCTTACTCAATTACATTCCCATGATGAGCATAATGCATTATTTAAAACATTACATATATTGTATATTCATACTTCAACTTAAAAGTTAGTTTTCTTTACCTTTTACACATATGTGTCTACAGACGACTTCTGCACATCTACTAGTCACCTCTAACTGTAGGGGTTAATGCATGCATTTGTCAAAGCTATTGAATGTATCATTTTCAAAGTATTCAGCATAATGATGATCATTTCTCAATCATCACTCTGAAAGGTCTTTATGTCATTTAGTTTTCCACTGTGTCTCTTTATACTTATGCTCTCTTAAACATTTGGTCAGGATGAATGAAATATTGCTTGTAGTATTAGATGACAGACCTTGACAGATGAGTCCACTCTATTTTTGTTGGCAGAGGAGACTCACAATGAAGAGATATTTTAACAGTTCTCACTTAAGACTGCTCATGGGGTCTAAAACATGGGGGATGTCCTTTGAGCTGTAAGTCTTTTGACTGATAGAGGCCTGTCTGTTTCAGGCTAAATTAGAAGACATTCTCTAGAGGTGTAGCAATGATAAATGGTCCAGGATTCTGAGCCTTTCAGAACAATCTAATAGAGGGAAAAAGGGAGATATGCATTATGAAAACAGATTTTAAATGAAAATTTTGTCATTTTGTCATGTCACTCTAAACACATATTATTAACACAAAAACAACATAAAGCACTACAAACGAAGTCCAAATCACAGTTTTTCACGAATTCACAATTACAAATAATTAGATTGCAAATAGAGTAAATAGTATGTGTGTTTAGTGTCCTGTCCGAGGAGAGGGCTCTGAGCTTGGTATTTCCACTGTGTTTACATATATCACGCTGATTGGGTAGATATGTTGATTGCTGACAGCTGGTTGGAATGATGTGATGATTAGTCAGATCATTTGAATGTGATCTTCCAGAACTTTGTTGTGGCCTAATTGGTAGAGAGCTGGACTTGTAATTTGAAGGTTGTGGGTTTGAGTCTCAGTACCCTTGTTGTGCCAGATTCTGAATTCTGCTTGATGAGTAAATAATAACAATTTTTATTTTTGAGTGTACAATTCCTTTAAAATATTACTTAAAGGGTACCTATTATGCCCCTTTTCACAAGATGTAATATAAGTCTGTGGTGTCCACAGAATCTGTCTGTAAAGTTTCAGCAAAAAATACCCCACAGATAATTTATTAAAGCGTGCTAAAACTGCCCCTGTTTGGGTGAGCAAAAACATAAAAAGTTTTTTGTGTGTCCCTTTAAATGCAAATGAGCTGCTGAAATAAGGCAGAGCTTTAACAGCTTGTGCTTCCGTTGCTCAACAACAAAGCTGGAAAATCTCTCACGCAGCCAAAATGATGACTGTCAGTAACGTGTTCAGCCTTCCATTGTTGTTCAAACTGGAGTCCGACACTGATGGAGAGACTTTTAAAATGCAACTGGATGTTTCTGAATGGTTAGTGGATACATTTATGTTGTTGCTGCTCCGTTTTTTTTAGCAGTCGAGCTTGCCAGGGTCAACTTGCAGGCTATCCAAGCTAATGAGACTCTAAATAGTGTTAGGTGCTCTTCTGACAGGAACAGTTAGCATGCTTTGCTCGAACTTTTGCCATGGCATTAGAACTGGTAGATAGCTGACGCTTGCAAAAACAAAATGACAGCGCCGTGGGTGGAAACGTGCAGATTAAGGGCCGGTATTATTATAAGATGCCCTATAAGGAGCGAAATCTGAGCATCTCGTTTTTGTCACACTTACTGTTACTGTTGACCTTTTTCACATTTTCTGGGTTGGTAGATGTACCGGAGACCTGATTATAGCACTTAAACACGGAAAATGATATGTCCCCTTGAACACACATATAAAATGTTCATGAATTCAATTAACAAAGTATGTTAACAAAGTTTCCTGCACATTGCATGTTTGTTTATGTGATATTTTGGTTAATTTTAAATGTTTTTATCCACCTCGATTGGCTACGCCAGTATTTTCCCCAAATTAGTTATTGTGCTAATGTGAAAAGTTCTATAGAATCTGTCAGGGCTTGGAGAAAAGCATTTGTTTTTTTGTAAATCAGGCTATTGTTCTTTCTATTAATGTTGCACATGTGCTTGATATACTTTACACTGCATTCCAAATTATTATGCAAGAGACAAATCAGTAAGATTTCTGTACAATAAACATTCAGATTTTAGTTTTTCGAAGAAAATGTTTGTTCATTTATTTATCCATGTCTTTTTAGATAACTGGTATCAATCTCAGACAAAATAATTTGCCAGATCTATGGAAACCCTACTTAGAGGTCGTTCCACATTATTAAGCAAGTCACAGTTATCATGCAATAAAGGGAGGAAGAAAGATCTTTCTGAAGATGAAAAGCATGAAATGGTGCAATGTTGTGCAAAAGGCATGAAAACAACTAATATTGTGTGAAACTGAATGGAGATTATTGAATTATCATAAGATTTGTAAGTGATTTAGAGCACAGCAGAACTCGGTCAGATAAAGGCTTATTGAGGAAAGTTCCTGTCAAAAAAAAAAAAATTGTATTAAAAGGGCAGCTATAAAAAAGCCAGTGTTGAGCAGCAAACAGGTATTTGAAGCTTCTGGTGTCTCTGGAGTCTCAAGAAGCTCTCCATGCAGGCTGGCAGTTGTGCGTAAAGATGCATTTCAGCCACTCCAAACCAAACCTCACAAAGAGAAACATTTACAGTGGGTGTAGAAATACATGAAGACTAATTTTTAAATAGTTTTATTCACTGACTAATGCCGTACTACAGTGGATGGTCTAAATAGATGGATTTCTGGATGGTTGGTGAATGGCCACCACGTTCCAACAAGACTGCGACGTCAGCAAGGAGCTGCCGGGTGATGATTTGGGCTGGAATACTGGGAAGTGAGATGGAGTGTATTAAAATGACTTTTGCAAGATATGTTCATAACTGTCCATTTTCAGCTATGGTATAAAAAGGAGGATAGTGCATAGTACAATGCACTTTTGTACAATGCACTATGCACTATCCCATGCTGCAAAAAAAAAAAAAAAAAAAAAAAAAAAAAAAGCAATAAAACTGTTTGAAAATGTATTTCTACACCCACTGTAAATGTTTCTCTTTGTTAGGTTTGGTTAGTGGTGGCTAAAATGCATCTTTACACACAACTGCCAGCCTGCATGGTGAGGCTCTCAAGACTCCAGAGACACCAGCAGCTTCAAATACCTGTTTGCTGCTCAACACTGGCTTTTTTTTTATAACTGCCCTTTTAATACAATTAATTTTTTTGATAGGAACTTTCATTAATAAGCCTTTATCTGACTGAGTTCTGCTGTGCTCTAAATCACTCACAAATCTTATGATAATTCGATAATCTCCATTCAGTTTCACACAATATTAGTTGTTTTCATGCCTTTTGCACATCATTGCACCATTTCATGCTTTTCATCTTCAGAAAGATCTTTCTTCCTCCCATATTGCATGAGAACTGTGACTTGCTTAATAATGTGGAACAACCTCTAAGTAGGGTTTCCATAGATCTGGCAAATTATTTTGTCTGAGATTGATACCAGTTATCTAAAAAGACATGGATAAATAAACGAACAAACATTTTCTTAGAAAAACTAAAATCTGAATGTTCATTGTACTGAAATCTTACTGATATGTCAATTGCATAATAATTTGGAATGCAGTGTATATCTAAAAAGATAAGAAGCTATAATTGGCACTGTAAATCTTAATAGATTACTTGTTTTATCTGTTGTAGAACAATGATGTCTTAAGGTAATAAAAACAGAGATTGCATAGTGACAATGTCTGGTGGTGTTTAAAATAAATGAGGTTCTGAACTTATCGTGAGGGTTTGTTCTTGTAAGACTCGTCCGTCATAGGCATTGAAGCTCTAGCAAATGTAAATCTGCATCAAGAATATGAGTAATCCTGCTGCCTTGATGGATCCGACAGGAACAGAGTGGAAATGAAAGTTTGATTTACGAGGCTTGCTTTTCTGTTCCCGGGCCGTCGGATTCTAAGTTCCCATTATCTGAAAACAGCAGACCTCTTGCACACTCCCACTTAACAACCCTGGATCAGGCTCCAGGAAGTGAGACCTCTTCTTCTGCCATTCCTGCTAGAGCTCTTCAGGGCTAATGAATACAGACAGCGGAGACAAGAGGTCTGAGGACTGCTCAGTGTAAAAAAATCCTGTTAAATTTACAGTATAAAAACTGGCAGCTTTGTTTGCCAGAAATTCACAGTAAAAATGAAATGAAACATGGTAGATGGCATTTTTGTGCCTGTATATTTTACAGTTGATTTCCATTTATATTATTAAACATGAAGTACGTCATATCTGTGCCAGAAGTAGCACCAAATGGAATTTCCCAAAAAGTTTTCAAACAGGTTTCACAAACAAAAAATAATATAAAATACGTCATGTGAGGTCACACAGGTAATGTCACTTTACTGTTTTCAATGTTATTAAGGTTAGTCAAACTTTTTTTACTTCATAATGCTTTACTATAAAAAGTATGTTTTATTAAATTTCACTGTACATTATATTTCATTTTTACTTCCAAGAAACAGTTTACAGTAAATGTACATTAATTGACTTATATAATAAAATAATAACATAATATAATAAATTACAGGATGTATATTTTCACTGTAAATATATGAAGTAATTAATTTTTAATTGTATACTTAATTTGTCACTGAATTTGGCAATATAACTCTTTTTTTTTTCTGTATAGCTGTATATTTATCTTTACATTATGGTTATGTGAAAATGATTGTACATAACATTTGTTAGTTTAAGATAGCTTCCTTTTGAAAAAAGAAAGAAAAAATATATATATATATATATTCCCCCCCCCCCCATCTGAGATCATCCATTGGTTAACCAATGAAGCCAGACCACTGACACTTCATGCTTATCCAATGAATGAGCTCAAATGAAAGTGATTGACAGAAAGACAGAGCAAATTTTCTTAAACTCTAAAATATTGTAAGAAATAATGTACAGTGAGCAACACAGACTCCGACAGGATAATCAAGTTTATTTTGAAATTATTTTTGAAGCATCAATATGGTAGTTAAGTGTTTACGGGTTTGGAAGGAAGTGAGGGTGAGTAAATAATGACAGAATTTTCATTTTTGGGTGAACCCTTTAGTAAAAATATAATAATTTGTTGTTAAGTTCACAGTTCATTAACTAATGTTAACAAATGCAACTTTTTATTTGAATAATGTATTAATAATGCATATTGAAATGAACTAAGATTAATAAATGCTGAAGAATAAATTTTCACTTAATTAATTTTAGCTAATGTTAAAGGGTTAGTTCACCCAACAATGAAAATTCTATCATTAATTACTCACCATCATGTCGTTCCACACCCGTAAGACCTTCTTCGTTCATCTTCAGAACACAAATTAAGATATTTTTGATAAAATCCGATGTCTCAGTGAGGCCTCCATTGCCAGCAAGATAATTAACACTTTCAGATGCCCAGAAAGCTACTAAAAACATATTTTAAATAGTTCATGTGACTACAGTGGTTCAACCTTAATGTTATGAAGCGACGAGAATACTTTGTGTGTGTCAAAAAAAAAAAAAACGACTTTATTCAACAATTTTTTCAACGATTTCAAAACACTGCTTCATGAAGCTTTGAAGTCTTATGAATCTTTTGTTTCGAATCAGTGGTTCGGAGCGCGTATCAAACTGCAAAAGTCACATGAACTGTTGAAATTTCAAAAAAATTATGACATAACAAAGCCTCATTTACTGAAATCACGTGACTTTGGCACTCCGAGCCACTGATTCGAAACAAAAGATTCATAAAGCTTTGAAGCTTCATGAAGCAGTGTTTTGAATTCTCCCATTTTAAAGTTGTTTTTTGGTGAACAAAAAGTATTCTCGTCAATTCACAACATTAAGGTTGAACCACTGTAGTCACATGAACTGTTTTTAGTAGCTTTTTGGGCATTGAAAAAGGAAATGATCTTGCTGGCAATGCAGGCATTACTGAGACATCAGATTTTATCAAAAATATATTAATTTGTCTTCTGAACATGAAGGTCTGAAGGTCTTTTAGGTGTGGAACAACATGAGGGTGAGTAATTAATGACAGAATTTTCATTTTTGGGTCAACTAACACTTTAACAAATGAAAACTTGTTGTGAAGTGTCACCAAAATATCTGACCACAGAATTCTGTGATCAGAATCAAGTATTCCAAAGCTAATAAGTTTTATCTATCTATCTATCTATATAATATATATATATTATTCCAGATATTCCAGCTCCTATAAAAATAAGAAGAAAGCAGTCATGGGGAGAAACTTGTTTCGATGAGGTAATGCACCGAGCTGCAGAGAATGGAAGTGTAGAGGCGCAAGGGGTCAAATGCATTCCCAACAGCGCGCGAGCCATACTGACAGTGGGGGAATGACATCATAGGATCTCACTGATGTGCCCTTTTATGGAAGCTGCCTGCAGGGGAGGAGGATGGAGCACTTACTGCTGAAGTTTGGCTGCTGCACGCACACACAATGTGATTTATCCATGAGATGGACAGCGCGCGAGCTTGCTTTGGCATGCTGGTCCATCTTCCCGGGCGAGGAAGACGAAAGCAGGCTTGTGTTCTTTTTAAATATGCATTTATTCCTTTTCCTCTGCGTGTTCAGTCTCATAAACTTTCATGCCCTTTTCAAGTGACACTGAGGCGGTGTGTGCGCCCTTGCAGCTGCCTTCGCAGACCTGCTCCAACCCTCAGCCTGCTGTGCCATTGTATCCACTTTCATCCCACAGACAATGCCCGCTCTCCAGGAGTGACCGTAGTGCCAGCGTTTTTATACAGCCATGGGTGCACCGATCAAACCCAGAAGCTGGAACCTTCCCCGACACCTGCAGCTTCACAGCACCCTACCAGAACATTGTGTAATCAGGCCACATTGCTGCCTGGCAGATCCGTGCGGGATTTGACAGTAATAGCACACTACTGCAACTATGGTTAAATAAGTGCTGGAGAAGGCAGAGAAACAATGTTATAAATATAATGAACTACTGAATTGATAAAAAGAGAAAGACACTTTTGTTTTAGCAGAAACATCACATTTAGAAGAGTACACGGTGTGCTGGTAATGTCCTTATGCAGTTATCATGCTTTTGGGTGTTTTCCATGATGTTCTAGACAGTTCACTGTGCAGCACTGCAGAAATATCAAACCAATCTCTTGGTTCATGAAAATAGTTTCCTTCAGTGTTTAATAACAGATTTCCTCATTTACACTTATGCATTTGGCAGGCACTTTTATCCAAAGTGACTGAAAGGGTTTGTTCACCCAAAAAATGAAAATGATCCCATAGTTTACTCACCCTCAAGCCATCCAAGGTGTATACAACTTTCTTCTTTCAGCCAAACACAATCAGAGTTAAATTAAAAAAATATCCTGGCTATTCCCAGCTTTATAACGGGAGTGACTGAAGCCCAAAAAAGCACATCCATCCATCCTAAAAGTAATCCATATGGCTCCAGGGGGTTAAGAAAGGCCTTCTGAAGTGAAGCGATGCACTTTTGTAAGAAAAATATCCATATTTATAACTTTATAAACTGTAATCACTAGCTTCTGGTAATGGCCATCCGCGAGTTCCTGCGGAAGGGTGACCTCTAAACCAATGTATGATGTAGCTCCTCTTCTCTTATATCAAAATAAAACTACTCATTTTAGACATCTAATTCATGACTGGCGTTTTGTTTTGCTCTATCCTCTGTGCTTCCAAGTTTGTTAATTCTCACCTGAGATTATGTTATGCCTTCAGCCCAAAGTATAGTTCACTTTTTAGTTCACACGAGGGTCATACGTCCTACGTCGAGTCAGAGGTCATTCTTCCACTGGAACTCGACTCTAATGAACTGCCATTACTGGAAGCTAGTGATTACAGTTTATAAGTTAAGCTATGTAGATATTTTTCTTTCAAAAACGCATTGCTTCGCTTCAGAAGGCATTTATTAACCCCCTGGAGCCGTATGGATGTGCCAAAATCTTGGGTGCCAATCACTCCCATTACAAAGCTTGGAAGAGTCAGGATATATATATATATATATATATATATATATAATTTTTTTTTTTTTTTTTTTTTTTATATAACTCAGATTGTGTTTGGCTGAAAGAAGAAAGTCATATACACCTAGGATGGCTTGAGGGTGAGTAAATTATGGGATAATTTTAATTTTTGGCTGAACTAACCCTTTAAGGTATACTCTAGGTGTTGCTATGGTGTTTTGAATAGCTATATATCTTTATAATTTTTTTTTTTTTTTTATTAATATTATTTAAGTGTTAAATATTGTGGATAGGTATCCTACACTCTAAAAAATGTTGGGTTAAAAACATGAAAATGAAAATGGACAAACCCAGCGTTTGGGTTGTTTTAACCCAGAGATTGGGTTAAATGTTTGCCCAACCTGCTGGGTAGTTTTATTTAACTCAGCTACTGTTTAAAAATTACTTTATGGCTGGCTTAAAATGAACCCAAAATACAGTGGGGACGGAAAGTATTCAGACCTCCTTAATTTTTTCACTCTTTCCATTTGCTAAAATCATTTAAGTTCATTTTTTTCCTCATTAATGTACACACAACACCCCATATTGATAGAAAAACACATAATTGTTGACATTTTTGCAGATTTATTAAAAAAGAAAAACTGAAATATCACATGGTCCTAAGTATTCAGACCCTTTGCTCAGTATTTAGTAGAAGCACCCTTTTGATCTAATACAGCCATGAGTCTTTTTGTGAAAGATGCAACAAGGTTTTCACACCTGGATTTGGGGATCCTCTGCCATTCCTCCTTGCAGATCCTCTCCAGTTCTGTCAGGTTGGATGGTAAACGTTGGTGGACAGCCATTTTTAAGTCTCTCCAGAGATTGGGTTTAAGTCAGGGCTCTGGCTGGGCCATTCAAGAACAGTCACAGAGTTGTTGTGAAGCCACTCCTTCATTATTTTAGCTGTGTGCTTAGGGTCATTGTCTTGTTGGAATGTAAACCTTCAGCTCAGTCTCAGGTCCTGAGCACTCTGAAGAAGGTTTTCGTCCAGGATATCCTGGACGATATCGATATTCCCTCGATTGCAAGATCCAGTCGTCCTGTCCCTGCAGCTGAAAAACACCCCCACAGCATGATGCTGCCACCACCATGCTTCACTGTTGGGACTGTATTGGACAGGTGATGAGCAGTGCCTGGTTTTCTCCACACATACCGCTTAGAATTAAGGCCAAAAAGTTCTATCTTGGTCTCATCAGACCAGAGAATCTTATTTCTCACCATCTTGGCAAACTCCATGCAGGCTTTCATGTGTCTTGCACTGAGGAGAGGCTTCTGTCGGGCCACTCTGCCATAAACTGGTGGTCACTCTAAGAACATTGGTTTGTGCTTGCCAAAGACAGCCCTGTGATCCTCGAGGAACACAAAGTTAAGTTTTCCATTATTCTGGCAATAGAACACCAGGTTATTAAATATTAAAAAAGAAGTGTCTGCTAAAAGAGGTTATATAATGCTGATGGTGGAGGAATAGGCATCTAAAATGTCTCTCTCTGCCTCACTCCTCCATTCTACTTTTGTGAAGAAGAGAAACGAAGAGAGAGTTCATGCCGGGTAAAGCCATCAAATGACAGCGATATCTCTTTGAGATCGCTTCTCCACCTTCATTATTAATTATTCATTTTGAGATGAGGTCACCAAGCAAACAGATGAAATAGTCAAACTTCCGCCATCTATCCTTGTATCGGAGCCATTCTGACACATTTGGGTTTGGACGGCATCTGTCTGTGCTGCAGACTTCCATGTTTGCCATTAAATGGTCCTTATCCCTGGATTTGTTTGCACATATGCCTTTCAGTTTGGTTTGCCATTAGACATGGGCTATCATGGGCCAGTTGTCTAAATGGATAATCTCAAGGGCTCTGTTCCAAAACTTGATGTGCTCACAATGTAGGCAGGACATTGAAGTTGTGCTCTCAGTGTGAAGGCTGTTACAAAAGGTCTAGGACACATTATTTTGGCCAAATTTCAAAGCAGCATTGCAAGTATCCTTCACTGAGAAGACAACTGCATAAAGCATTGCAACAAGCTTGGTGAAAAAAATATATTAAAGATTGCAAATTAAACAACAGATATGTTGATTATGAATGCAATTCTTTCAGTACTGTGAAATATTGATTAAAATAAATACAAAATTACTAAAAAACACTACATTTATACCCAAAGTGTGTGTGTGCGCATGAATGTGTTTGTTATGCACATTTATGATTTAGTGTGTGCAGAACCAAACCAAACAAATATTGGTTAATGGAGTGACGTCACGATCTCTTCGACACTGACAGATATTTTGAAGTGCTAGAAAACCACAGAAACAGAGGTAAGTGTCTTGACTATATATATATATATATATATATATATATATATATATATATATATATATATATATATATATATATATATATATATATATATATATATATATATATATATATATATATATATATATAATGGTAAGGGAGCATGAAAAGCGTAAACAAAACACAGTGCTTTGGGCAACAGAACTTTACTAAAAACTGCCGGTAGCAAATCTCCTGTTCTCAACGGAGTGCCACAGTTGGGTCTGGAAGTAAACATTTCATTAATTTTATTATTAAATTATAAGGGAATTTATTTTGTACAATAACTTATAAACCTTTAAAGACAGACCTATGAACTAGGGGTGTTTTTACACCTATGGATTGTTTGTTTTGTTCCGAAACAGAGACTTAATTTGTTACAATGTTGCATTTTCTTCTTGGATCAGTTCCCTTTCACAAGATAACCTTTCAAAGTGTACCACATGTTTATGCAAGTCACATGCGAGTACAACTGTCCTCTTATTGGTCAGAGTTTTCTCCACATCATCCATCAAAATGATTGACAAGTTCGCTCCATGAGCTTATTGTGGCTTTATTTGTAACTGTCGAGGCACGCAAACACTATACGAATGTAACCGTCATTCCCGTTGTTAAATTAAATTTACAACATTCGTATTAATGCTGCGGCAAATTCAAGCGTGCACTCTCTGGATGTCCCAGCGCTGTCTAGTAGGCTAACTGTGTCGAGACCATATATTAATATTATAATGCAGGTAGAGCTGATGAAGAGACGCTCTTTGGTTTTTAACTAGTGCGATTCAACCAAACTTGAGGCAGGTATATGCTTTTGTTGAAGGCATCCGCCTGCATTATTTCAACTTATTTTTTAAATAATCATGTTTAACGGTGATAATTCTGGTGAGAAACTACATTACCCAGGATTCTGCTGAGAAATCTCCACCAGTCAGAGAATGGAAACAAGTAAATTGCACCAAATAACTTTTTAGCGCCTTCCCACTTTTATGAAGCTCTATGAATGACATAATCTAGTAAGTTTCCCTATACTCTCAAACTGCTTAAATATTTTACACATTATACATGCATATTAAATGCATATATAATCAACATCAATAGTTTTAAATTTCTCTGTCTTTTAGGTGCCATTAAAGCCATTAAGTACACACTCTTTTATCTTTGCCTTTGGGTCCGATTTGTGAGTGTGATTGACCTCGTAGCTGGCTGGTTTGGTTCATGGCTCATTAAGCTTTAACGAAGACTTTTAAAAATCCCTATGGGGGGAAAAAAACTCCCGGAACCAAGGCTGCTGAAAAAGTAGGCAGGAACAGTTGAACTCTATAGGCCTATTGCAGTGTGGAGTGATTCCTTCTGTACACAAACGGAACCATAATGTACGAGTTTCACGTGTGTATTTGAATTCTGTTCACTTGTGAAACTTTGCAGTGTGTACTTGGCCTATTGATCCACCTGTAGCCAATTTGTCTGTACTTCGTTGTTTGTGCTACACAGAAGTTTGTCATTACTTTTTTTTTGCGTCATATGGGTGAAAAAGACAGAAATAGATTGTAGTATCCTTTTAGTTGCTGTTGTTGTAAAACTTGAAGCCAAAACCCATAAAATGTCTCTGCTATGTCACATGCAGATTGTCTTCAGTGCGTCAGTGTAAACAGAGCCATGTGAAAAGGAGGATCTGTGTGAAAATTTATCTGATATCCACAGTAGTTAAGCACCGAGTTGCTGTTTAGTGCTGAGGATGAAATTACACTCATAAAAAAGATCATTACAAGAAAACTTCTCTGCAAACCTGTTGGCTGGATGAACTGAAGCTCACAGTCATAACTTTACTAAATGATACTGACATTTACTAAGTCTGCTGAAAACATTGAAGACATTAGAAGACATTAGTGGAAAAAGAAGAGAAATCCATTATGGATGAGACAACATCTGGCCTGCCAATCTTAAATTATTTTCACTGTATATTATTTTATCCCTCTATTCCTGACCTATGACTTGTAGGTCAGGAATATATAAATATATTTATCTTATTTCTTATATAGTATACAGTACTGCACAATAGTAAAAAAAAATATATAATAAAATATATATAAAATATATATATTATTCAGCAATAAACTATTCAAATCAAAATCAAATCTCACTGGATTATTACAATTAATGGGAAAAGGAATATTCAGAAATGTAAACATATTTCCTTCTGACACACTACAGCAAAATATATAAATAACAGGCTTAAATCCCCTATTTATTTATTTATTTGTTTGTTTGTATTGTGAAACACTGTATGTCTTTTTTCATTTTCTTTTTATTCTTATCATTTTCTTTTCAGAAAAATATATATATTATATTTATTTTTTAAGATTTTTTTTCCACAGTCCCAACATAACTTTAAAAAACAACAACAAAAACAACAAAAACACATTCTCCCTTATTAAACTGAACATTGATTTTTGAACAATTCTATTTTTTTGGCAAAAGAATAAAGAGCAATAACACATCATCTGATCAATGAGGTCATAGCGTGCAAAGACAAAATGTTGATTTTAAGAATTTAATCAAGCATATTAAATTGTACAATATGAACTAATTAGCATCGTGAATTCATCACATATTTCATGAAACAATACTTTATAATTTCCAGTTTCATAATGCATTTGGGGTAAAAGCCCCCTAACCAGGTTTAAAAACATATTTTCACACAAATTTTGCCTTTAATGTTCATTAAATGTTTTATACAATCACTTTGGTCCCACTTTATATTAGGTGGCCCTGTTAGAATTTTCATTTTTGGGTGAACTGTCATTATTACTCACCATCATGCCGTTGCATACCCGTAAGACTAGAGTGGTTCAACCTTAATGTTATGAAGCGACGAGAACACTTATTGTGCGCCAAAAAATGAACAAAATAATGACTTTATTCAACAATCTCTAGTGATGGGCGATTTCAAAACACTGCTTCATGAAGCTTCGAAGCTTTACAAATCTTTTGTTTCGAATCAGTGGTTCAGAGCACGTATCAAACTGCCAAATTCACGCCCCACAGTGGTGAACCACTGAAATTTCAAAACACTTATGATGTAGCGAAGCCTTGTTTAATGAAATCACGTGATTTTGGCAGTTTGATGCATGCTCTAAACCACTGATACGAAACAAAAGATTCGTAAAGCTTCGAAGCTTCATGAAGCAGTGTTTTGAAATCACCCATCGCTAGGTCTTACGTCTTAGGTCTTACAGGTGTAGAACAACATGAGGGCGAGTAATTAATGACAGAATTTTCAGTTTTGGATGAATTTACCCTTTAACTACTATGTACATTTAAATTAATCATTTGCTACAATGCACCAAACCTGTCCCTAACCTTACCCATATCCACCTCAATAGCAGCACAAGGGTTTTGCAATACAATTTGAACATAAGTACATTGTACTTATGTTTTGATGTAAATAGTAGTTAAGGCCACCTAATATAACACTTTTTTTTCTAGTTTTATTTCTCAAGTGTGGTGTCTTTAGCCCTATTTGTACATGACGAAACAAAGTACAAGGTTCACTTTATT
Organism: Chanodichthys erythropterus; assembly: GCF_024489055.1. Classification (NCBI taxonomy): domain Eukaryota; kingdom Metazoa; phylum Chordata; class Actinopteri; order Cypriniformes; family Xenocyprididae; genus Chanodichthys; species Chanodichthys erythropterus. The sequence continues at coordinate 17,948,874 of NC_090234.1, read as the reverse complement.
GTCATTCATCATTTAAAATATACAGATGTACAAGGGAGAATGAACTATTGCTTCACCAAGGGGGCCATGGTGTGCAAAACAAGAGCAATTAAGGGAGGGAAAGGGGTGATGAACACTTCCGTAGCAGAGAGCGAATGTGTATTGAGAATTTAGCAGCTTGAGGAACAGATGTGCAAATGAGAAGAACAGGGGTGGTGGGTCAGGGGACATATAATTATCTGTCAAAGATGATCAGATGTGTGACATCAGACATACACAGAAGGTCAAACCTAAATAATGTTAAATCTATGAATGACTCATCGGTCTTAATAGCTGCTGTTGGCAGATGAAGGCTAAAGGACTGTAGGTGGCTATCACACACCCACTGGATAAAAGAAATGAAAATCTCAAAAGAAAAAAGTGAAGGGCTGCAATGAGTCATCTGTTTACATCAAGGTTGTCATGATAAGAAATCTGGTCATAAATGAACAGGGTCCAAAATTAATGACAAGAATTGGCTTTGGAGCATTAATAAAATGATACTAGTTGCCAGCAACTTTATTAGGAGCTGCAACATAATACATGGTTTAAATCAAACTGCAAGTATGATAATCGCTGACGTAAGTAACGTGAGTGATTTCAATCAAACCGTCCACTAATGAAAACATCTGTCGTGACTCGCAGTGTGTCTTCTGATGACTGGTCAGAGGTTACTTTATCTCATTTCCTTAATCAGAGAGTTGGCTATGAGACAAACAATAATATCAAAAACATAAATATTCAAATATAATGCTGTATTCTGTTTGTATAGCAGCTTGACGGACAGCTAAAAGCCTCAGTAAACTCAAGGAGATCACAGACAGATTAATTTTCAGTTTCACACTTCTGTTCAGTCAGTTTCTTTTTTTTTCATGTTTTTTTTTTTTTTTTTTTTTTTTTTATATAAAAATAACAGCTTAAAAATTAACGTTTTCAATTTGTGTAATTAACATTGTATGGGCGACACAGTATCTCAGTGAGTAGCGCTGTCACCTCACAGCAAGGAGGTCCCTGATTTGAGTCCCACCTGAGCCATGAGGCCTTTCCATATTGAAAACGTGAATTTTTAAGCTGTTATTTTTCTTTTTAAATAAATAAATAACGTGTTGAGTTTCCATGTTCTTCCTGTGTCTGCGTGCATTTCCTGAGGGTGCTTTGGCTTCCCCCACAATTCAAAAACATGCAGTATAGGTGAATTGGAGATGCTAAATTGTCCATAGGTGTGAATGTGTGCTTGTATGAGTCCCAAGCCATGTAATGGGAAAGGATGGGAAAAGACCTGGCGACCTACCCTGGAAAAATCATCGCCTAGAAAATTCATGGACAGTCTCTCGCGTATGGCGGGAGATGGCCAATAGAATCACCAAGAGTCAGATATGACTAAAACGGTTAAGGAAATGAATGAATTTATGTTGTAAAAGCAAAATGTTCAAGTATCGTCAAGTTACACTCTAAAAAAATGGTTGTTTTAACCCAGCATTTGGGTTTGCCCAATTATTTTATTTAACTCAACTATAGTTTAAAATGATTGTATTGCTTGCCTAAAATGAACCCAAATTATGTTGAAAATCAACATTTATTAATATGTTTAATAAATGAACATTTAATGAATGATAATTAGATATATTAAATTGCTTATTAATAAATGATTATTATTGTTGCCTCTAGTAATTATGTGTCTGATTTTTAATTTCCAACCTATTTTGGGTTCATTTTAAGCCAGCCATATTGTAATTTTTGAAACAATAGTTAAATATATAAACTGCCCAGCACGTTGGGCAAACATTTAACCCAACTGCTGGGTTAAAACAACCCAAACACTGGGTTTGTCCATTTTCAACCCAACTTGGGTTGTTTTTAACCCAACATTTTTTTTTTTTTTTTTTAGAGTGTATGTTTACAACAGAACTTATTTTACTCATAAATTGAAAAATCCCATTATAAAACCCCTCAGGAAAATCTTGAGTGTGTTTTTGAAAACCAATGAAGAATTAAGGCCCGTTCACACCAAAAATGTGGACTCTGCAATTCTTTTATATTTAGAATGATTTTAGAACAATATCTTTATCGTTATCACTTAGCAAATTGCTTAGATTTCACTCTCTAGTCAGACAGCTGCCTTCTAAAAATCATCCTTAGAAATGCTTTAAACATCATAGAAAGTCACTGGAGACAAGCCCTATATGTTATATGTTTGTGACAGTAGGAAAATGTGTATTATCACATGCATTATCAGTTATTTCACTTTCCAGGCTTTTGAAAAACTGGGACATTTCCAAGTACAGCTCGAGTCAGGCACAGGCCACAAAAAACGAGGATTGTCCCCGGAAATCACTCTACATCATAAGAGGGAAATCAGCTCAGGTTCTCCAGAGATGTATTTGCTAGGAGAGGTGAAGCACGGATAGAGAGGCTCTTACATCCCCACCTGATATGTGGAGCATTTCAAACACTGCGGAAATGTCAAATGGTGTAAAACAATCTCTGAGAGAAAGGGGCTTTTGGGGAGAGAAGCTTTAAAAATGTCACTGACTCTCTGAGAGAGATTAACCTGGGATCTAGCGATCAGCATAACCAAAACCCACCGATAAAAGCTCTATAGAGCTGACTTTTATTAGATACACCCGACCCCGGTGAAAAGAGCTGTCTTGAGCTCCGGAGCCGTCATCAGCTCTGATTGAATGCAGCCAAGTAACAGACAACCTGTGATATAAAGGGACTTTAGGAAAAGAGATGTTGGGAGATCAAGATTGTGATAGGACCCAGAACAATAGTAAAGAGTCAAGTTGAATTTGGCTGGAATATAACCTCGGATGAATAGCCCACTGTGGACTCATATGAAAACAACACATCCGAACAGTTCCCAAGTGGAAGGATTTAGGGAAAGAGAGGCAGGTGAACAGAAAACAGGTTGTATGGCAGCAATCTGTAGCAATCTTCATCGTAAAAAGCATAAAAATGGCACTGTGCATATTTGCGCTAAATTATAGATAATTTTTAAATAAAAATGTAATGTTCAAAACCAGTATAAACCCAATAAACACCTTTTATAAATCTGTAAGATTTATGATAGTTGTATTTTATGTGATTTGAGAAGCAGAAAACAATAATCTGTAATAACTTGTTTTCAAGATTTATTCAACATATATTAATGAAGACATCAAGTAAAAATATAACAAACATGTAAAACAGTGAATATATATTTAGGAAAATGTTCTTTTTCTAGCTGACTCATGAGTTAATGGACATTAGCTACAGCTTTGAGGTAGTAACGTTAAGTAGGCTATAAGTTTTACAGTTGTTGTATACAAATGCACGCGAAGATGAAGATGAATATACGAGTAGGTCTTTAATCAAACACAGGAGATTCCAACAGGGTAGAGACAGCATAACATACATGTTAACGTAAACGAGAACGAACAAGGAGTGAAGGAGAACACTGGGTTTAAATACATGTGACCAACAAGGGGAACTTAACGAGGTGATGAGATGATGAACTAGACAGATGAATCAAATGAACTAATGAAACAGACTGGGGAAAACTAGGTCACAGAAACAAGACATGTAACATATCGCCCCCCGGAGGGGGGCTCTGGAGGAGGGCGAAGGGCAGAGGAACTAAACAGAAGTCCACAGAAAACGAAAATAGTCCAAGGGGGAGTGGAGGGTGGGAGTAGCCAAGGAGAAGCCTGGAGCAGGAGGAGCCAGATGTTGGTCCAGAGACCAACCACGATAAGGCCCCAGGGTGGAGTCGAGGACGGGAGACGTCATAGTGGAGAGTTGAGAGGCGCCACCCTGGGGACTGCCGATGGAGACGCCACCGACGATGGAGATCCAGGTGGAGCTGGCATGCCATGGATCTGGAGACCGAGATGGAGCCCGGGCAACGAGCATCCGAGGTGGAGTCCAGGAACCTGAAGACTGAGATGGAGGCGGTGTGACAGAACGAAGGAGGAGACGGGGGGAGCCAGGTGAAACTGACGGCGCAGGCTGGACAACGTCTGACCAAGTCGGAGCCTGGGGCGAGGGAGCCCGGTGGAGTCTTGAGGTTGAAGGTTTCCGGTGGAGCCGATGGAGGGAGAAGCCACGGCGGAGGTGACGCATCAACAGGCTGCGGTGGAGTGTTGGGTTCGGAGGCTGGTGGAGCTGGTGGCCTGAAGCTTCGAATCGGGTCTATACACTTGAGTGATGGAGCTGAAGAGGGGCTGAAGGGTACCAGAGGAGGCAGGAATGATGAGCAGACAGTTAGAGGAGGCGGGAGAGGGAGGCTGGGAGGGAACACAGGAGACACAGGGCTGGACGGAACCAGCGGGGAGACGGACAGTTCAGGGCTGGACGGTACCAGCGGGGAGATGAGACATAGGGAATTAACCTCCTCAAACACATCCAATAATTCCAAAAAAGTTCCAGTGGCCACAGCAGGTGAAAACATGAACACACTGGATAGCCGCTTTATAATACAAAGTATGAAGTTGTGCTTGTAAAAAAAAAATGAGGCACTGACACTGTTTTTCATGTTTGATACTGTAAAGCTGCTTGATTTTAAGCAATCTATTGAATAAAGTGCTATATGAAGACGTGACGTGACTGGAGTGCTAATTTGCAGAGCTCGTGCTAACGTTCCCATGTTGTTATGATCAGATGCTTTTCTTATGCTTTCTATAATAAATGCTTGCTGTTTTCTCATTTTTGTTGTGTTTATTTTGTTACTGAGAAGAAAGTGCATGGCACATATTTACATATTCATCTAAACGTCGCTCTCAGCAGTGTGGGCGGCATCAGATGTTCGTTTACGGTATATCGCTGGTCACGCATTTCAAACTTCGTTTTACCCCGAAACGAAGAACACAAAAGAACTTTGTTTGAAGTATACCGGGGCCATAAGCCTACAAGTTGTTTTATTGACATCTTTCCCGGTTGAAACACTGATTGAGTGATTACATGAGACAGGATCAATTCAGTAAGTTGTAATAATTCTTTAAAAATACCTTCTGATGTTCATCCATGTTTATTTCGTGCTGTAGTAAAGAGGAGATAAGATGATCCGTTCACGTGCGCTTGATCCGTGCTGCCACTTGAAATGAGATGGCTATAGTAATCAGTCACGCTGTATGAAAGAGCCCCAAAACGGCATTTGTTGTTTGAAATTCATAATAAAATTGACAGAATTTTAAAGTTGATACTTTGCTTCACATTACAAGTAACAAAGTTTTGTTCAAGCTGTGCATCAACAGAAAACAACAAAGATTTTAGATTCAAGAAACCATATCATTAGCCTACCAATTAAAATAGAGAAAATAATATTGTAAGTCCAGAGCTAGTATCCACACAGCAGACATGTTTAACTGTTGTAGATTATCCATGTTGTGTGTACGAAATAGTAAAAATTTGGCCCTTTAAAGTCATTTCGGCCTGAAACCGAAAATGGCTATTTCAACTGAAAATTTTCAGTAGCTGAAATTTCGGTGCATCTGTAGTGAATAATAACATAATTTTCATTTTTGAGTCAACTGCTCTTTTAAGATAGAGGGAAGATGAAAAGGAGGTAATAATAACTAGCCACTGATTTTGCCTAATCATAAATACTGGTGCCACTGCAGACACTCTCTGATTAATCATTAAAAATGTGTCAACTCATGGTCTGTGTATAAAGCCTAATTTATCATATGAAACCAGACATTCACCTTCATGGACTGAGTTACAAATTAATGGTCCACTTTACAAAATCTTTTCAAACCGAGTAACTCATCTCTTTTAAGATAGAGACAAGAAAAAGGAGGTAATAATAGCTAGCCACTGATTTTGCCTAATCATAAATACTGGTGCCACTGCAGACACTCTTCGATTAATCATTAAAAATGTGTAAACTCACAGTCTGTTTGAATAAAGCCTAATTTATCACATGAAGCCAGACATTCACCTTCATGGACTGAGTTACAAACTAATGGTCCACTTTACAAAATCTTTTCAAACCGAGTAACTCATAGATACTGAGATATGTGTCTGGGTGTCTGATGGAAAAGTTATCCTCCATCGTTGCTGAGTGAGACCACAGAAAGAGACAGTAAAAACGAGGCTCCCGTAACCGAGCCCTGATGCAGGCCCATCAGCTCCACTGCCTCGGGACACACTTCAGCAACAGCAGCTCCCCTAAAAACAAAGGCGTGCGTTCAAAGCGCTGTGTCGGGTCTCATCTCGTCAAATCGGGGGAAGAAGCACCTCAACCTGAATTTAGAAAAAAAGCCTCTCAGGTTTCATCACCTGTACAGGCTTGGTTACAATCTGCTCTGGGCTCAGAGCTCTTAGCCACCCATTCTCAATAATGGCTGAGGGCTTGTGTACACCCACTGTCTTTAGCTGTCTCCCCTATAGATTAAGTGCTTAGATAGCAGCACGCACAGAGAAACACATTTAAATGGAAACTCTGGATTCTGCTGATATGTGTGTGCATGTATGTTTGACTGTTTTCACTCTTGGTCCAATAACTTTTTTTTGATTACACACCCCTAACCCTACAGGTCACTTTTCACATTGTACTTTTAGATCTAATATATTTATATATAGGGCTGTCAAACAATTAAAAATGATGTGACGATTAATTAATCTAATTAATCGCAAATGAATCGCACATCAAATATACCCCTAAAAGATCATTTAAAGTCATTATTGTGTAAAGCATCAAATAGACATTACAAAAAGTAGCTTGCAGCTAGCAGCAAGAAATATTTTATTTTATATATAAATTTTTGGACCATGAGGGTGAGTAAATGTTGACTGAATTTTTCTTTTTAGTGGTATAGCAGTATAAAACGGAAGAGAATTAGAGCCAAGCAATAATAAAAAAATAAAACCATCTCGAGATGAAAGTTGTTAAATTTCGAGAAAAAACTTGTTAAATTCGAGAAAAAAGTCGAGATAAAATGTTACGAATAAATTCGTTAAATTATGAGAAAAAACTCATTAAATTTCGAGAAAAAAGTCGAGATAAAATGTTAAGAATAAATTCATTAAATTATGAGAAAAAACTCGTTAAATTTCGAGAAAAAAGTCAAGATAAAATGTTGAGAATAAACTTGTTAAATTACGAGAAAAAAATCATTAAATTCGGGAAAAAATTTGAGATAAAATATTAAGAATAAACTCGTTAAATTACGAGAAAAAAGTCGTTAAATTCGAGAAAAAGGTTGAAATAAAATGTTGAGAATAAACTCATTAAATTACAAGAACAAATCCGTTAAATTACGAATTTGTTTTCATAATTTAACAACTTTTTTTCTCGTAATTTAATGACTTTATTCTCAACATTTTATCTCGACTTTTTTTCTTGAAATTTAACAACTTTTTTCTCATAATTTGACAAATTTGTTCTCATAATCTAACGAATTTTTTCTCGTAATTTAATGACTTCATTCTCAACAATTTATCTCGACTTTTTTCTCGAAATTTAACGAGTTTTTTCTCGAAATTTAACAACTTTAATCTCGAGATGGTTTTATTTTTTTATTATTGCTTGGCCCTAATCCTCTTCCGTAGTATAACAAACTATACCGTTAATGATTTTTTCCGTTACCGTTAATTTTAATTCATTTTTTAGTTAATATGGAAATAAGATTTTTTATGTTTTTTTATTAAAATACACTATAAATAAGAAACTAAAACTGCCAGTAGGTGGCGGTAAATGTCTTAATTAATTAATTCAATTCGTTCAAATGGCTCATACATACAGGAGTGAAATGGCTGTCCTTATGAAGGGTCCATTGAATCAATGGTTCACTCGATTTGTTCAAAACTCGGATTCAAAAATGAAACACCACTGTGTGTTGCTTGGAGACGAACAGTGTATATTATACAACATTAACACGTTAACGCATGTGATTAATTCAAAATCCTAAACACTTTAAAATAATTTGATGCATTTAACGTGAAAAAATTATGAGAAATTGCGTCATAATGCAATTTACGTCATCAGTTAGATGATCTTAAAGTCCATGCTGATTATATACGAGATGGCAGAGAGAATTATTCATTCCAGTGTCTGTTTCGCTTTAAAATATGAACTCTCTGTCATATTGTGTCATTGTATCTGAAGAGCGCGAGCCCTTCCGTATCGCGTTGGTCCTGTCTGAACAGAACGTCGAAACATCCCACCGCTGTATGGCCAGATGGATAAAGCAAACCAGCTTCTTGCTATGAAAGTTTTGATGGATGAGGATTGCAATCAAAGTAAAGACAATTGCGGTGACGTACAGAAGCACACGTGTGTCCGTTATATTGATGTGCAAACAAATCATGTACGAACGCTCTTGACGCACTGATCGCCATTTGTATTTATGCACAGACACATTTCAGTACATTCACGTTGTTTTCACACACATTCAGGATAACTTTTAGATTTGTCCTGTGTATGTTGCTGTGTACTTTAGTATATATGCAGGTCAGGGTGGTTGGTTTAGGGTTTTTTTGGCATCTCCATGTGGTCCTGTTCAGTATGGCAACTTGACATATCTAAAATGTAAACAAGCTCTTTGCTGTTGCACATACTATACACTGTGAATTATGAAAGTTTTTTTTTGTATATGCAGCCTACATAAATGTATGAATTATATGAAATCATATCGTTTGGTTATTTGGTGTCCTTTTTTGGATCTAAATTTATTTTGAAAAAAGCTGAAAAATACAGTTTTGTACTTAAGTCTGATGGCTTACTTTGCTGGATATAGGCAATAATGGCAAAATGGACATGCTAAACAAGATAAATGGTGTTTGCTTAATTTCACGATAAGCGTGCGATTAATCGCGATTTAAAAAATGAATCTATTGACAGCCCTAATATATATATATATATATATATATATATATATATATATATATATATATATATATATATATATATATATATATATATATATATATATATATATATTGTTATCGTTCCTAGAATGTTTTTGTGTGACAATCTGTTAAGAATTACACAGAGCATTTTCTAATGGTCATTTTTGGGATTTATTTCTTTTATGGCCTAAACTAATGTTCCATTCTAGAAACCAAACATTGTTAGCTGGGATCACTTCTCCAAGCGGAAAACCGACTAACTGAACGAACCAAGCTGTGATGTCAAACAAACTCGCTAAAAGTGTCTCAAAGCGCCCTTTGATTCATCCAACTTGATTTAACAACACTACTTTTTCTCTTCTTTTTTTTTGTATAGGACAAATTGTATCATAAATAAAATGATGCTATAACATTAGTGAAATGTCACAGTGTTTTATTGGACTACGCAATATGACTTCATCCATAATTAAAATTTATACCTGCTGTATTCTCTGAAACGGTCGGTGGCCTCATCTCTTCCATCACATTCAAAGGAATCTGTGACAAAAACATAGCAGAAATGTCAGAGGAGGCTTTGTGAGTAACAAAGAGAACATATGTGTGCAGTTTGGCGTTAGCAGTGATGACAGTGTTTGATTTCGAGATTACAGAGCTCATTAAAGCTCTGGGCCTGAAGCGTTACTTTAAATAAAAAGCCACCCTGATATGTATTCTTGTGAAGCATGTGAAAACATGCACAGTTTTTATGCCCACTCCAGTTTCATAATGAGAGGTACTTAATCTTAATTACCGATGTCGCAACAATATTCTCTTTCACTTTATTTCTTCCTTTCTTTCTTGCCAAATTTGCTAAGATTTTCTAAACATGGTCAGGTTTTCCTTCTTTTTTGTCTTAAGCTGATCACATGCCTGCTTATAGGTCTGCCCTAAAGTCTTATCATTATACTATACTCTGGTCCCTCTTTGAATGTAAGTCTAATATATTTTTCCATTTTTTCCCCCCATTTTTGTCCCAAATGGTAAGGGAAGAGAAGTTTAACCTGTTGATCTGTTGATTGTTTGCTATTTTTTTGTCTAGATACAATTTAAACCTTTGTTCTAAATAAACAAAATAAGTTAATACAAGTATAAATAAATAAATATTTTTCTAAAATGTGCCAGAATGGGTAACAGCGATGCAAGCAACTGGGTTGCATATTTATAAATTAAACTGTCCTTAGTTCAGGACCAATGAGGAAAATATTCATACATTTAACGTTAGGCTAATGTTTTGTTAGATAATAGTTTATTTATTGCATGGTACCGTTTGGGGTCAATAAGATTTTTTTAAAGAAATGAATACTTTTGTCATCACAGGACTAAATAACATTTTAAAATATATTAAAACAGTTGTTTAAAATTCTAATAATATTTCACAATATTACTGTATTGTTCAAATAAATGCAGCCTTGTTGAGCATAAGAGGCTTCTTTCAAAAACATTAAACAATCTTACTGTCCGCAAACTGTTTTAATCTAATATTCTCAAGCTTTAAAAATGTTACGGTACATCTAAGTGTTCCCTATTAGTAGAAAGCGCCATCTAACCACTTGTCATCAAAAGAACCTGTTATTTGCACCGTTTTCCATTCAGTTAGTCTGTAGCAGCAAGTATGATTCTTCCAGCAAGAACATTTCATGTAGATTTCTTTTCTCAATGTAAATAAGATATTTTTGCTGATTAATGAGAAAAATGGCCAGATGAACAACTGGAACTCATAAATTTACTGGTGATTCTTCGTTCCTGTGGCCGTCAGTGTGTGGCTGGTGAGGAAAGGTTTCCTTTCAAAGCACTGCTAACACTGAATAATTGCATTAGTAGAGAAGACTGAATCTACAGCCTGTGGATAATGCTTTCTCAATACACAGAATGGCTCTTTTCCAAACCGAGTGAGCTTGATGTCTTTTGCCCCACATGGGCAGCATCCTAACTCAAATGTAAGTGATTTGCAATGCTCTACATAGGCAGCAACTCTGTGTGTCTTCCAAATAATGCTCCTCATGTGAGTTTCATTAAACTAGTGATTTTTGTCTTCTACAGTTCCTCAGGAGACTTTATAATCAATATAAATGAGACCATTGTTGACATGCAGTAAGAGTTCATAGCTATAAATTGAATGTGGATAGCAGCTCAGATTGTTTGGTCTTGGAACAATTTTGATGAGTTCATGTTGACATCTCTGAGTTTTGATCACAGACTTTAGTTGAGAACAGTTTGAGATATTATATAGGCCTATGTGTTGAAATCTCTTCTGAAACTCACACATATGAGATAATTATGGTCTTCTAAGGAGAAATGTCTGAGAAGCATCAGTCTCCAATTCCTCTTCATGCAATCTTGGGAAACAACTGATATATACATACACTCTTGAAAATAAAGGTTCTTATGGTGTCTATGGTTCCACAAAGAATCTTTAAAGGGGTCCTTGATTATGATTTAAAACTTTACTTAGTGTATAATGTTGCTGTTTGAGCATAAACAACATCTGCAAAGTTGCAATGCTCAAAGTTCAAATGCAAAGGGAGATATTTTACAGAAATTACTTTTTAAGGACTTCAACAAACGGCTGGTAGGGACTACAACGAACATCACAAACCCCAAAATTTACATAATCCCTGCCTAAACACGTAACAACGGGCTGCTGTTGGGCTGCTTTAGGGAAGAGGAAGAGTTGTTGTAGTAGAGTGTTGTTGTCATGCCGTCATTTTTCTACCGGACTGCTTCACAAATGAGGGTCAATTCAATGCTGGATTTGCACAAAAGATTAACATGACGGCATGGATGAGTTGAATCAACTCCACAGCAACTACATAAATTTATCCACTAGCCATTCAGAAACGTCCAGTTTCATTCTAAAAGTTGTAACTTCTTCTTGAGTCTCTCCATCAGTGTCGACTCCGGTTTGATCAATGTAAGGCTGAACACCGTTACTGACAATCCTCCTTTTGGCTGCGTGAGATTCTCCAGCTTTGTTGTTGTTGAGCTGTTAAATCTCCGCCTTCTTCTGGAAACGGGGCGTGGAGCAGCAGCTCATTTGCATTTAAAGGGACACACACAAAAATGGTGCGTTTTTGCTCACACCCAAATAGGGGCAAATTTGACAAGCTATAATAAATGATCTGTGGGGTATTTTGAGCTGAAACTTCACAGACACATTCTGGGGACACCAGAGACTTACTTTACATCTTGTAAAAGGGGTATTATAGGTCCCCTTTAACATCCATGGACTCTTCCCACTGCACAAAAGGTTCTGGGTAGTAGAAAAAACAAGGTTCTTTAGATTATTGAAAAATGGTTGTTTTAACAACTCTTCACTGAAAGATTCAGTGGAGAACCCGAAATGTTTATTCTATAGAAGTGCTGTAAAAACTCCTATTTTGAACCTTTATTTTTAAGAGCGTACGAGATCTCATGTGTGATAAATTTGTTCTTTTCCAGGGATCAACACAATGGAAAACCATGTCTCTGTGTGTATGAATCCGTATTGCTTTAATTACAGCATGAGACAATGATCTTCGTCAGTGGGAGTGATCTGGTCGGGATCATCCAGGGTTGGATGCCACAATCAATAGATGTTGCTGCCAAGCTGTTGGGCTTACCCATGACCTCAGGGGCTTTCCTGCCTTATCTTCCTCTTATCCTTCTCTGTTTTTGATTGTTGCCTGTCTTCACTCCGGGGTTTCCCTATGTCAGTCAGTGCCCTGTTGCTCATCTTATGTCTCTCTAATTGCAATCAGGTGACTGTTTCATTTGAACATTGGGAGTAGAGCTTAGATCGGGCCCAACAAATCAAGCCCGACCCTACCCGAGCCCGAGCACGTTGTGTCCGAGCCCGGCCCGGCCCGACACGTCCACTGTAATTATGAGCCCGAGCCCGATTTAAACCCGACCATTTTTAATATGTGGGCCGTTATAACCAGGGGCGGCGCCAGATTATTTTATTTTTTTTAACGCAGGTGCTGCTGTGCTAGATCATAGGCTACAGGGGGGAGCTGCGCAGTTATATAAATTATATAAATACTATTAATAAATGAGCAAAAATTGGCCACTCAATATTAAATATTAAATTATTTTAATTATAATAAAGTTTTAATTTTATTAAATTGAACAAGCTCAACATTCAGCATTCAATCAAATATTCTTAAAGATTAATTATTATTAATAATGTTACTTCAACCTATTGTTATTTTAACATAATATGTGTGTGAGCAACAAGCAAGATGTGCATTTGTAAATTCGGTGACAGCGTGTGTTACGAGTTTCAAATGGTGTAAGTGTGTCCGTGGCGCGCCGGCGCCTCCATATCAATATTATATTGTCTGCTATATTGCTTTTTATGTATTAAATCCAGGTAATTGGATGATGAAAAATGTATTAAAATTAAGATACAATTAATACTAAACGAAATTCACTTTAAAGAAAATCTTTCTTCAAAACAAAACTTAACAAACTTGAAACTAAATGTGCTTATTTAATGGCTAAAACACGTAGGCTATAGCTAGACTCTCTTTTTGTACAAATTGCAGCACATTCATTTAATTCTGAATTTTGCATATGTAAGTTGAAAAGCATTTGTTTGTGCATAGTAAAACATATCTGTAACATTTATCAAGTTCATAATTGTGCGTGCATTTATTAATTATTATCTTAATGAATAATACGACAAGGAAGAAGCATGTAAACTGCGTTGTTTGTTTATTAAAACTAGTTTAAAATGTTTCCATACCTCCGATTTTCCTCCAGACTTGCTCAAAGTTAATTCTCCTGTTTTATTTTTTTTTCTTTGGTTCTTCAAGCTCCATGTTGTACTTAAGCCTCGTTTCGGCTCCGACAAGGTTTTGTTCCGTCTTCTGAGGGGTGTCAACTCACACCAGAAGCATTTCAGAAGCGAAGCGGCTGGATTCGCGAGACCACTAGATTTGCCTGGCAAACATTGTTTTCGTTAATTTTTTCATGTTTTTAATGGCTAAATGGTTATATTTTGTCCGGTTTGATTGTGTTTATTGCTATGCCATACTTTATTTTGCTGTAGCCATACAGATGAAGTTAAAACACAACATAAAACAAGAAATTTCAAGTTCGAATCTCTTGTCGTCAGTTTCTGGCATCGTATTAATGTGAAATATGAGCGGGAGTTTACTCAGGGTGATTATTTTGACTTTATTTTGTATTTCAGCTGCGCGTCTTGGACGCGGCGTCCGTCAAAAATATCTTTAGCGAAGCGGCGCGGTGAGCCGCTTCTGGGACGCTTCTCAAACGCACCGCGGCGCGGCTGGTGTAAACACGAGCATTGACTAGAGTGGCCGCGTATCAGCTCCGGTAGCCGCGTCGCAGCCGTAACGCGCCGCACGCGTGTAGTGTAAACGAGGCTTTAAACGAGGCTTTAAGCTACTGAATAGTACAACACGCACAACAGGTGTGATGCGTCACGCGTGCGAGACTGCGAGTGGACGAGACGCTGCGCATGACACGTGACAAGGGCCCGAGGGCTCGGGCTCGGGCAGAGAATCTAAGCTCTAATTGGGAGCCCCTCATTTAGGGCATAGCATTGCTGTAGTTCAAACAGCAAGCATAGCGCTAACATCGCCAATGTCATGCGTTCAAATTCCATGGAATGCATAAACTGAGAAATGTTTTTTTTTTTTCAGCCAGCTTTGAACAGAAATGCATCGCTTTTGTTTTTACTCTAGAACACACATTTGCTTGAGAAGCTTGAAATGACAGCTTTTTAGCATGATTTGCAGCAAAGAAGCAAAAATTATTACTCCATTGTTGCAGTGTTGTTAATGTTAACTATTTAAACTGTTTTTTGCTAATCAAAATGAAGCTGAAATAAAATAAAATACACATTCAGGATAATATTTTTATCTTGTCATGTATAATATGTTGCAGTGTTTAGTAATTCTGAATGGATCTGTGTACTGTAGTAGGCATAGGCCTATAATGCAGTCAGGTCAAGGCGGTTGGTTTATTTGTTTATTTATTTATTTATTTATTTATTTATTTATTTATTTATGTATTTATTTTTTCGGCATCTCCATGTGGTCCTGTTTACTATCACAACTTGACATGTCTAAAGCATAAATAAGCTCTAAAAAGCTCTAAACAAGCTTCTTGCTGTTGCACTGTACGCAAACTGTAAACTGAACAAACTTTTTTTTTTCTCGAGTCTCGAGAAGTGGCCTTTTTTGGAAAGACATGATTTTTTTTTTTTTTTGCAAAAAATACGGTTTTGTGAGAATCATCCTTTAATCTGATAGTTTACTTTGCTGAATATAGCAAATGATGATAAAATAATTAAACAAGATAAATTAGGTATGCTTCATTTCACAATAAGTTATGGGTGTGAAAAAAAGGGTGTGATTGATCACAATTAAAAATGTTAATCTTCTGACAGCCCTAATAGAAATATTTAAAGGTGCCCTAGAACTTTTTTTTAAAAGATGTAATATAAGTCTAAGGTGTCCCCTGAATGTGTCTGTGAAGTTTCAGCTCAAAATACCCCGTAGATTATTTTTTTTTAATTCATTTTTTTAACTGGCTATTTTGGGGCATAATTAGAAATGAGCCGATTCAGGGTGTGTGGCCCTTTAAATCTGGTGCTCCACGCCCCAAGAGCTCGTGCTTGCCTTAAACAATATAAAAAAAGTTCAAACAACTAATATAACCCTCAAAATGGATCTTTACAAAGTGTTCGTCATGCAGCATGTCTAATCGCGTAAGTACAGTGTTTATTTTGATGTTTACATTTGATTCTGAATGAATTTGATGGCTAACGGCTAATGCTACACTGTTGGAGAGATTTGAATTATGAATTATATAAATTATACAGACTGCAAGTGTTTTAAAAATGAAAATAGCGACGGCTCTTGTCTCCGTAAATACAGTAATAAACGATGGTAACTTTAACCACATTTAACAGTACATTAGCAACATGCTAACAAAACGTTTAGAAAGACAATTTACAAATATCACTAAAAATATCATGTTATCATGAATCATGTCAGTTATTATTGCTCCATCTGGCATTTTTCGCTATTGTTGAGATTCGCCTGTTCTTTGGAGGTCTTTTAAACAAATGAGATTTATATAAGAAGCAGGAGACAATGGAGTTTGAGACTCACTGTATTTCATTTCCATGTACTGAACTCTTGTTATTTGACTATGCCAAGGTAAATTCAATTTTTGAATCTAGGGCACCTTTAAAAAAGTGGAAAATCACATAACAAAGTGACTAAAAGTAAAATTTAAATGAAAACGAAATATTAAAATATTAATAAATAATTTAAAATATAACACTGTTGTCAGATTGCATCACTGCATTAACGTTTAAATTGATGTCAAAGAAATGTAATCTTGACAGTTTTCGAGTCTTTCCTCATGCATGCTTAAATAACTACATCGAAAATATCTGCTAGAACTTTGCTAAGATGGCCTTAGAGTGAAGTGACTTGCTTCACATAATACCCAGATTTATTGTCTATACTCATAGATATAAATGAAGAAGTGTGACCACCTTTCATTTTTCATTTTGTTCTTCATGCCACGTCCTTTCTGTTAGCGAGGATTTCATGACAGATCATTTTACCTTACAACATCTGAGGTGGCACTGCTTATGGAAGAATATCAGTGGAGAATTTGCTTTAGCAAAATTCTCATGAGGAATTCTCAAATTTCGCATGAGGGAACGCTCCGTGTGCCAGATTCACCAAGTGGAAAATGCAGCGCAAATTTTGACATCTCTCTGACTCAAGTTCATATTCCAAAGAATCATCTCCGATTTCAATTTTCACCACTCTCCACACCTCTGATCTCTTGCACAGAGATCAGAGTCATGTTACAGTCAGAAATAATTAGACCTGGTAATTACATGCCGCTTCGTGACTAAGTTGTGTTTAGGGATATAATGACACAGTCGAATGCCTTTGTTGTTTGACAATTAACCATATATCTGCTCCCCATTGCCTACAGTGATGTTTAGTGTTGTGTAATGTGTCACAACGTGCACGCCTGTCTCTTTAATTGTAGTTATTTTCCCTGTCCCGGCACTGGCTTTTGGAAAGGGGTGTGAGAAGCATGAGAAGAACTACTGCAGGGCACAAACCGGTCATTCCCTGTACGTCTGACCAGTCACATGCAAGCTTTGATGACGCTTGCTTTCACGATGTATAGCACCTCACGTGTTTTCTGAGGAGAGGAAACATGTTTGAAGATCAGTACAGGATCGTCTTGGAAATTCTAACACCTAATTTGAGCCTGAACTCAGTCTGACACCACAAAGTGGATTCCTGGAAGTCATAGAGACTGTATTCATAACACATTTGATTGCTTACAACGTTTAAGCATCCTATTATGGTTATTTATCTGTGGTCCATGTTGCAATTAACATTTTTTTTTAATGATAGTGAACTGTCAATTAGCCAGTTATGTTCTAAATATAAGACTGAGAGAGAGGAAAAACACACAGTAAAGTCTTGCATCACGTTTTGTGGCATAGTGCTGCGCCATACATACTTAAATAATGATAATAATAAATAAATAAATAAAGTCATTGGCATCAGTTTCAATATAAACACACCTTTCTATGTTATTAAGCCTATAGTTTTAAATTTAACCCCCAGTTTCACAGACAAGGCTTAAGCCTAGTCCCAGACTAAAATGCATGTTTGAGCTGTTTTAACTGATAATAATATGCACCAACATATCTTAAAATATGTCAGTGCCATTGTTTTGTCTCAAGATGCACACCAATGATGGTTTTTTTAAGGCATGTTCATGAAAACTACTGAAATGTCTTAACTGAACTAAAGCCTAACCCTGGCTTAAAGGGTTAGTTCACCCAAAAATGACAATTCTGTCATTAATTACTCACCCTCATGTTGTTTCAAACCCGTAAGACCTTTGTTCATCTTCAGAACACAAATTAAGATGTTTTTGATGGAATCCGAGAGGTATATTGTCCATAGACCGCAATATAATCAACACTTTCAAGGTCCAATAAGGTACTAAAGACACTGATGAAAAAGTGGACGTGACTGCAGTGGCTCAACCTTAATTTTATGAAGTGACAAGAATACTTTTTGTGTGCAAAAACAAAACAAAAATAACGACTCTATTCAACAATATCTTTTCTTCCATGTCATTCTGATACGTTGTTTATGTCCAGTGCATCTAGGTTCAACACGATCACATGAGAATGCGTATCAATAGTACGAGTTTGTAATCTCGTAGAATATATACGCCAAAATGAGTTTTGGCGTGCTTATGGTACGCAGATTTTTTCGCATGCATATGATACGCACTTTATGGCGTGTATATGATACGCTCTTGGGTAGGATGGGGGTGGGGGGTGGAGGGTTCGTACGTACACTGTAAAAAATGACCGATATTTTAACAGTAAAAGACTTTAAAAATGCTGCGGTGAAAAACCGTCAATTGGTTTACAAAAAGTTTCCATACTATATACGGTGAATGACTGTAATAGATCTAACGGTACATTTAATGAAATTTTACAGTAAAATACCGTTAAATTCACAGTTTTTGGAAGTTAAAAATAACAATTCATTGTAAAATTTACAGTGAAAAACCGTAAATTGACATTCCCACAATTCCCTGCGTGACACTTCACATTTGATATATTTTCATTGAAATAACTCTGTTTCTTCTTAGTTTTTCTCATTTTTTTCTAATCAGTTATGTACGTTAGGGTTTTGTGTTACATCTAATGTTGTTAAATTAATGTTTATTGCATTTTTAAAATGTCATGTATGTTACCATGATGGTGTTTAGTGTGTGTGTGAATGACACTGTGTGCACCTTCTGTATGTTAGTATTGTCCTTCTCAACTTGTGGAAAAGCTGCTTGTGATGAACTTCGATTCATCATGTGACTCTTATCACCACTGTGTTTGGTGACTGTCAGTGTATTATAAAGGTACAAAACAGATATTAGTACTTCATTAGGTTGGTAAATTAATGTTATATCAGTTAATGAAATACGTTATTTTACCGTAAAATTAACAATTTTTTTTTTTACGTTGCTACTGTATTTTTTACGGTAAAGTTCTGGCAACCACAGCTGCCGTTTTTTTACCGTAAATTTTACAGGGATTTTTTTTACAGTGTATAATACGCCATAAAGTGCGTATCATATGCACGCGAAAAACTGCGTACCATAAGCACGCCAAAACTCATTTTGCCGTATATATTCTACGAGATTACAAACTCGTACTATTGATACGCATTTTTGTGTGATCGGGCTCCCAGGTTCTATGTCAGAACGTTGACTCATTGGCTGGCTCCTGCGTCAGCATCACATGCATGCGTTGTGGTGCTCATCTGATCAGCTTTGGCCAATACTGAGCTGGAATTTGGACGTAAACATGGAAGCCTTTACTGTGCTTACTGCATCACCTGTGTAAGGATAATGACAGAGAAGAGAAGAGATGGTTGAAGTCATTATTGTCTGTTAAATTGCTGTCTTGATGACTCATATACCTTTCGGATTTCATCAAAAAATATCTTAATTTTTGTTCTGAAGATGAACGAAGATCTTACGGTGTGGAACGACATGGGGGTGAGTAATTAATGACAGAAATTTCATTTTCGGGGAAATTAATCATTTAATCTAATCCCTCTCTGTGAAACCAGGCCTAAATGTATAAAAATAATTAAGTTTATTAATTGATGAATCAAACTTGCTGGGTAATGTCAATTTTATATTTTATATTATATTTTTTAGTTTTACATGCATATATATATATATATATATATATATATATATATATATATATATATATATATATATATATATATAAATATATATAAATATATGTGCTTGTTACACATCGCTAGACACAAGCATCAAATTGCTGTCATTAAAAACAAAAATGACTTTCAGTTGATTTGTTGCTGTTAAGCATGTGTTGTGATGCCCATTTAAAAGAGTGACAGAAAGAGAAAGATGGAAGGGAATAAAAGAAAAAAAGAAAGACGGCAGTCATTCTACGTGCCAGAGATGTGGCTACTCAACTTTTTCTCATTCCCATTTCACATCTCTCATCATGTCTCCTCTCTCCACCCGTCTGGATGACACGTGTGTAAATCTCAGAGACCTTTAAGTGTATCCCGGGCTGCTTTCCCAATGGCACTGTTTCCTAATGACACAAGCGCTCGTCTGTATTTATGAAGTCCTGTGTGATCATCCGTCAGCGTGACAAACTCACTGTGACCCTCCAGCGGACACTTTGTGCTTATTTATGGAGTTTGTAAATAAATTATGAGAAACATTAATTAAAATCTGTAAACATTTTCCCCTCTTGACGTCTTTGAAATTCATACTTGACATATTCGTCTTTCTTGGCACAGAGGTTGAAAAGTCCTTTGGGTACATGAGGGGGAAAATACCAGGTAATTCGCTTGACCCGGCAAAGTGCAAACACTTATATATCATAAAAAGAATTCTCTCACTCCCAAAGTGGCCTGCAAGAGCGATCAGACAGGGATTGCGCAGAAAAACACCTTGGAAACCTGGGATGTAATGATTCAAATTTGCCACGGTTTGATTTTTATCACGGTTCTGTGGTTATGGTCTTTCTTCCTTTCGGTAAATGCTTGGTACTAAAGTCATTTTAAGGCATCAAGGTTGGGAAAAATTCAGAATTAAAGAATTGGCTCTCTTCGATTTCATGACTGTGAATTAGAATTAAATTGACCACACCCCACAGGAAGTTGAATTGGGGATGGATGGATGGATGGATGGATGGATGGATGGATGGATGGATGGATGGATGGATGGATGGATCAATCTAGTATTTAATAATAACAACACCCAGTTACCTTGGTATTCTTTGCAAGTCTGGATGAGTATTATAAAGTTACACCTCACCTGTAGACTGTCAATGGTATGTAATGCATGCCAAAATTCATCCGTGTTGAGTACATTCAGTTCTGCCGTCTAGGACTGCATTTGTGCTAAAAATGTGAAGAATTCTGGGCAGGTTCCTTCAAGTATTTTTATAGTGGCAGACAATGACGTCACAGTCACAGACTATAGATAAGCAGTGTGTGTATGTGCACAAGCGTTGTTTTCTTAGGCCGTTATTAATGATAGCTCTATGCAAGCACACAAATCTCACAGACTCGGATTATGACTTATTTGAACTCTTAGGTGTACCCAAATACATTCATCACCGACCTACGGAGGATGAGTTTCAACTCTCCACCTCGTGTAGGACTTAAGACAAAAATTAATTTTCTTACTTGTGTTTGTGCTTTAAAAATGTTTAATATATGTTGGGCAAAAAGTTAAGCCTTAGATTTGGAGTAACTCATAAAACATTTAATGTTCACCAGGAAATCTGGAACATAGCCTTCCCGTCAAATCATGGTCTAGTTGATGTTGGCAGTTTCCAAAGCTACACCATTATATGGACAAAAAGCTTGTTTCCCATTGATGGCAATTCAGAAAGAAGCAGTGTACTCTGAAAAACATGACAAATATGTAGTATACCCATTTCAATATCCAAAATGTAAAATATTTTTTTCCCCTTTCTGCTGACTTTGATGTGATGCAATGTGAAACACTGCATCCAATGTACACTGCCTTTAAAAAACAAACAAAACAAAAAACATTTTTTTCAAGAATTTATTTTTTCAGCAACTTTTACATAAATTCTATTTCAAATAAATGCTGTTCTTTTGAACTTTCTATTCATCAAGAAACATTATATATTGTTCCCACAAAAATATTAAGCAGCACAACTGTATTCAACATTAATAATAATAATAAATGTCTCTTGAGCAGCAAGTCGGCACATTAGAATGATTTCTGAAGGATTATGTGACACTTAAGACTGGAGTAATGATTTTGAAAATTCAGTTTTGCATCAAATTACATTTCAATATATGCCAAAAATAGACAACCATTTTGTATTTTTGATCAAATAAATGCTGCCTTGGTAAGCAAGAGACTTATTTCATAAACATTACTGACCCCAAACTTTTAAACGGTAGTGTATCTGACACATACACAATGTATTCAGTTATATAAATGTAAGCTAGACTAAAGTCCCTTTAAGACAAGTCATTTCACTCGGCGGCAATCTTAGCAACATCTCTTGGGCATGCAAGTGCAGCTCCTATCTCTTTGAATGGGGAAACATCAAATTCTCCAAAGCTGTTTGCCAAGCTTTCGATTAAACTTCATATTTGAAATCACCAATGAAATCTGACAACAACTCTCTCATAAATTTTGTTTCTAAATACTCGAATCATGAAAAAAAACGGCATTTTTTTCAGGCTGGATCAAGCTAATGTCATAAGTGTGCATCTCTATAGGAAGCACACGTCTGACTGTTTCTATAGGAACTGGAGCTTCGAATGGCCGCTGCAGTGACCAATCGATGATTGGTTCTTATTTTGAAGGCGGGACTTATTCCACCAAATTGGCCGTTGCACTTTCTCCCATTCAAAACAATTTGAGAGACTCATCTTGTGTTATTATATAGTCTTTGGCTAGACCTGATTTTATCCATGAGGAATTTATAAGATAGTGAAAAGTGTAACATCAGCTGAAAATGAAGTTTTTTGAATAAATTACATAGATGAATGGTGGACCAGGAACATGCATTAATAAGTAAATATGGTCAGTTTTGATTTACAGCGCATGCTCTCAGACATTGAATAAAAGCAAAAACCTTACAAGGGCCTTACAATAGCAGAAGCATTCCTGCCACACATCTCCTTCTCAACTGGCACCAATCATAATTACACAGAGAGAGAAACATTGTAAAGCAAACATATCCAATACAATCACACGCAATAAGACTCCAAGTAGTTACCAAAACACCGGTCTAAACTTTAACAAGAAACGGTAAATATTTACAGGCTTGGAGTGTCTCAGACCGCAGACCACAGTGGCCTCTTGGAGTGGAGTTTCAGAGTGTGACCGTGGCTTTAAGTTTGGAGTTTGTTTATATGAGACCAGGTTCAGGGAGGTTGTGTTTGCCTCCTCAGGTCAATCAAGTTTACACTGGCCTGATTGAGATATTCGATAGTCGCCAGGCAACAAGCATCAACACGCCATCACCAGCCACGCAACCAGCGTATATCTCGGCTCAGAGCGCAGCGCACACTTCCTCCGCATGTGTTTGGGAAATGCATCAGGAGTGTTTTGATTGGCTGCAGCATTTGGTTCTACTTTAGTCCAAGACTGCTGACAAATTAGTCATGAAACCCCAGACATTGCATTAAAGGTGGCCTTAGTGAATATGTGCAAAGTCCATCACATGAACTCTAGTTCTGCATCTGTGAGATTAATAGACAGACTGGAGTGCTACATCTGTCTAATCTCTTTATGACTTTGGCTTCCCATGACAGGCATTTTAGTTAACATTGTGGAGATTTAGGTCTCTGCAGTTTATCAAAGTTTCACAGAGAGCTGGTTCGTGACAAGTTGCATGTGAGAAAACCCAAAATTAAATCAATGACAGAAGAAGCGTGGAAGAGAGGTCCAAAACAGTGCTCTTTACTGAAGGGCTTGGGCTCTGTTCCAAAACCTAGTGAGCTGACTACATAGGCAGCATTTTAAGGCATCATAGGAAGGATATTGCAATAGTGAATATTGTTTAAGGATTGCATTTATACCAAGCGGCAACCTCCCCCTTTCTCTCATGAAGCCAATACGGAAGTAACTTAAACTGCGTTTCATCGACTGGCAGCTAGGGACAGGCTCCAAAAGAGAGCAGAATGTCATATAGTCCCATGTTAAATTGGCCAAGTTTATAGCAGAAAAAAACATGTTTACAAGTTGGTTCAAATTGTGGTTTTGGTCTATACTGCTATTTTTGCCCTTCATGACAACTCTGAGGGGGGTGATTTTTTTTTTATAACTTATCAGTTTAAATTATATTAAGCCTTAAAAGTTCTGCATAATTAAGGGCGTGGTCACTTGAGTGACAGGTAGATTGCGCTGCTGTCTGTGAGCCGTCATGTTACCTCAGCTGCCGCTGAATTTGGCATCTCAGCCGTTTTTGTGCTTTTTTTCTTGATTATTTTATACAATTATAAAATATGGCTTGCTGCATAATATTCGAGACTGATGTGTGTTTGTGTGCATGCATGGGGAAGAGACACAGAACACACATTGTTGGATCGTGGCATTGGCTGAAAGTTTTGATTGCGAGATTTACTACAATGACAATACCAGGAGGATATACAACTCTGACAGCACTGCTTGGATATTATAACTAAAACTGCTGCACTATTTTGAAAAGAAATATACTTTGGACACAGGCTCATTTGTTTGTTAGTTACGATCGCTGCTCAGATTGCATCCTTTCTTGAAGAACGATGACCGAGAGCAGGTCATTCAGAAGAAACATGAAATGTTTTTTTTTGTTTTGCAATGGACATTTATATTTTACCCAAGTGCCACAGATTGGATTCATCTCGCGATCTCTATTATAAAGGTATGAAGTCCCATTTGACATTTTCCATGTTGTTATTTGCACACCCAACACAAATTACTGGTGTTTGAGCATCCATATCTTAAAAAAACACCGTAAATTGACAGTAAACCTTTAGAACTTATTTTAAAACTTATCTTTATTAATAATTTAGATAGTATCTAGATAGATAGCTTCTTTGCTTGCTAACGTGGTCACGTTGTGGTTTCAGCAACCAATCACATCAGCTCAAACCACCTCCCCACCTCTTTGCCCATTTTCAGTTATCGGGGAGTGATGTGCGGTGACGCGCAGCTAAGATGGCTGCGGCCTCATTTTCGCCCAAAACTGCTGTTCAGAACTCTATGGGTGACGTCACGGACGCTACGTCCATATTTTTTTATGATTTATCTATGATTTATACTTTATTGAAAGGGCAATCACATAATACATTGCAATGAGCTGACAGACAAAGCAAGAACAATGTGATAATAAATTATCATAAAAATTTTTATGCTTATTAAAGTATTGCATATTTAGCTTAGCAACATGCTAACAAATCTCTATTGTGCACTTCAAATTGATGATTTTTGAGGTTTCATTTAAGTTTGGCTACTACCTAAGAAGGTAGCAGCCTATGTAGACAGCACAACAGCTCACTATCATAGCTGTCCCTTTCTTTCAGTCAATACACAAAGACTTGTTCCAGTTCTCTAAGTTTAGTTATTAGTGGAGTTTGTACATTTTGTTTCGGTAGCCTAAATGGTGGTTTGGAGGCACAAGCACCACCAAATACATTAATGCCCCAGGTTCAGATTTTTAGACTTAATCTTTTTCTCATATTTTATTATAACTTCATGCCCTTTTTGAATAGATTTGAACCTGTTCTGTGTGTGTCTTTACAAAAACGGTTCATTATTTGTGGCATCAAAAGTACTTTGGTTACCAAGAAGACACAAGTGTCAGTGAAGTCCTCCAACCGACAAGTAAATGTTTATTATTTCACTTTAAGCTTTTTTTTAGTTTTTATAGGTACAACGGAAAATGGTATTTAATTTCTTTCTTTCAGTAGATATGTTTGATGGCCTGTTTTGTCCTACTGTGTCTTTAAGTCTTTCCATGTTCCAATGTGAAATAAGATCTAGAAAAAAAATACCACAAAACAGTCTGCACTAAAATCAGCTGCTCAGACTATTAAGATTATAATGTATGAAGCCCCTGAAGGGATATTTTAAATGGAAAAAAAAAATATGAGATGGAAGGTCAACACTTTTGCATTCGATTGTGTACCCCCGAGAAACTTTTGCATTTGCTTACAAACTTTCAGATTCACTAAAGATAAGATAAACTTTTCTTGGCTTAACGCAAAACCATTGCAAGAGAACATAAAGTGTTGTGAGCAAACACAAAGTTTCTCAGAGGAGTGCAAAGGTTTTGCAAGCAAACACAAAAACAGTGAAATATAATTTTTCCTACCATGTGATATTTTTTTCCATCATCATGCGCTCTCCAAAAGATTGAAATGATAAGGAATATTGTAAAAAATAAACATCTGATGTTGAATTTCCACTTTCATTTGTTGTTATGGTGTTGGTAATAATATTATCCATCCTACCTCTACTGTAGCTGTTACCTCACTGTGAATCTGCAGACAGAATGGATTGGTTTACGTGTATTTTAAATGTGGGCTGTCATAACTTTGTGTGGTCAAATACATTCATCTGTTTGATGTCAGAGAGTTATAAAAGTTCAGAGTGAGCCATTTTGGCACATTCGTTTCAATGAATGCTTTTTTTTTTCCACTGTAGAGGAAATAAACAGTGTTGGGGTAACAAGTAAAGTGAGTTACGTAATCAATTACTTTATAGTAATCTAGTAAAGTAACGCATTACATTTGCCAAAAATAGAATTTTTGTTATTAAAAAACAGAAGTTAGCCAAGCCCAGGTGAGAAAAAGTAACACAAAAGTAATGTAACGCTTTACTTTCCATAAAAAGTATAAGTAATGCAATTAGTTACTTTTTTGGGGAGTAACACAATATTGCAATGCATTACTTTTAAAAGTAACTTTCCCCAACACTGGAAATAATAGCATTGTTTTAATAGCACTTTGAACTGAAGTAAATTGTGATTCCTTGTGATATGAGACCTTTAAGACACTTCAGTGACAGTTGGGAAAACCAGCAGTCATATTTGTATGCTTTGACAGTCTCTCTCTCTCTCTCTCTCTCACACACACACAATGTCAAGCATGCTTCATCCTGGGTGGGTGTTTGAACTCTGTGTATCCAGATCTGAGAACAGCACAAGCAAACTGTGTTTGGCCACTGTGTTTGGACAGCACGGCCAGGTCTCCCAGGGTGACTTTATGAGGAGCTGAAAGACCTATGGCCCAGTGATCCCCTTTCCCCAGGCTGCAGAGCAGGCCTGATGTCCCCTCTGGCTCTTTTAGAAACAGCTCTTTAGGCAGGAGGCCAAGTTCCCAGGGCAATGCAGTGCATTTGCGTAACTCCAGATGTCCATCTGTTCGGTGGTTTGGGAGGGAATTTGAATCCTTTTCTCCAACAGCTTTCCATCACCCAGTTCCCCATTGCATCTACTATCTTTGGCCATTTCCGTCTATGAAACAGGGAGCGGGACCCGGGTCAGGCGTACCATCGCGTGGTGAGGGGTGAGAAGCAACTGGTGGCAGGATGTGACCCTGACGTCAACCGTCCCGAGGCTGCGATGAAGTCATGGCAGTGTGGGCAAACGAACGCACAGGGAGAGAATATGTTTGGAATTGCTGTCTGACTGATTGTGTTGTGTGGGATTGAGAAAATGAGCCATCAATCAACAGGATCACGTGTATCACGCCTGGGTTACACCATCACGTTTTGCTCTCTCAAGCGCAGAAAGATTTTAGAGTGAAAAGTGGTCCTGTGCATCCTTGTTGTGGCAGTTGTGCTCTGTGACCCCTTCAGTCATCCAAATCAGTCATGCGAGATGCATTTCATTACAAAATCTCAGTGGAAACATAGTTTTTCTTGGGTGTTTATATAGCAAATTACACAGAGACACACACACACACACACACACTCATCTCATGAGTTACAGCGGCGTCACATGAAAATAATAATAAAACTAGCCGCTGTTGACTGCAAACAGTCAAAAGTGTGTGTACTCCAGTCAGAAGCCAATTTCAATAATCTTTCAGCATCTTGAAAGTATTTATAAAACACCAGCTTCCCATTTCAACAACAGTTCTCCATATCATATGCCACTGCACTCTGATAAAATAAATCCTTCTTGTGCTTTTAAGCAGACATGTCAAACATGCCACAGACTCACTTTATTTAAATCACAAGGAAAACTCAATGAGTTCCTTAACAGCACTACAACTAACCAGGTGCAAAGCAAGATATGGCTTTACAATTATAGCGGGTTCTCTAGCAAAGTGGTTCTAGACCTGTGTGTGTGTGTGTGTGTGTGTGTGTGTGTGTGTGTGTGTGTGTGTGTGTGTGTGTGTGTGTGTGTGTGTGTGTGTGTGTGTGTGTGTGTGCACGCTACATGGATGACAAGTTATTTTAGAAAAGGAGCTTTTATTCTGAAGTATACAGTACACAGAGCAAGTTTATACTTAACACATGCGGCACAACAACACCCATAAAAATGCGCTACACTTCTAAAAGAGGATGAGACCCAAACAGTACATTCCCATGATACTTTGCAACACGAACAGTCAATCAGATCTTGGCTAGGACACTAACAATACATTTCACAGTATTTTGTTTTTATTTAGCTTCAAGCTAAGCTTCCAGTTTTTTTATGCCCTTCCCTCGCTAACTTCTCTCAGTCTCGTTGACTCGGATATATGTCATTGCTTACTTTGCCTGAGTTCCCACTACTGGCAGAACCTTTGCAATGGGCTGAATTGGAACGTCCTAAGCCGTTGATCACTTGGAATCCGCTATGGAGCTGAATTATTATTTCATTTTTTTCCCTTATGAAATTGTTGAATGCTGCACTCAATATGTATATAGCTGTGTTTGTGTTGTTTTAAATATTTAAAATAAATAAATAAATATTATATATTTGTGAGGAGTCGCCTGTCATTTGCGTCATACCCGTGTTACCCTCGGATTCCAGTTTCATTTTGTAGAAAACATGGAAACACCAAAGACGCTTTGATACATTACATTTTAATAGACAAGGGAACAACTGTTTGGTTACGTTTATAGACAGAAAACTAATTATTGTTATATATCTCAACACGTTTAGTCTTATATTGTTTAAATCTGATTTTCTTGATTTTTTGCGAGTACCATGCTTTACCATGCCTCAGAGAAAAACACTATTTTGTGAAGTAGCTAACATAGCATAATCAGATGCAGCTTTATTTTTAGTAACAGTAATACAGCATTTTCTCCATCATACAATACGTTTTAAAATTAATTTCATGCCATTTATCAACACAAGCCATCCAGCATTTAATGTTATATTCTAAAATGGATCTATCTTACTGCAGTGTGTAACAGTGTCTCACAGCAGCCGCCGAGAGAACGCACAGAGTAACGTTATAACAATTTCAACACACTCAAATGTATCTAATATGATAAATAGAGCTGTGTTACCTCATACTCATGACCGGAAAAGCAGAAGCGGCGCCGGCGACTGCGGCATAATAAAAGTCCCACTGCTCGTGAGGCGTGTGTTGCACAATCACTCCAGCGGCCTCGTTCAGCTCCACAACACTCGGTCCTGCTCTGCTTCATACTACAGTAACGTTAATAATCACATCCATGAACATGATTTCTTCCCGAGACCTATCCCGATTGTTTCCACCGGCTGTGATGTGAAGACCACATGTCCCAAGATTCTGTGCTCAAACTTGGCATCATCAAGCTACGCCTTTGTTTTGAATAGGCCTCTAGCGACCTCTAGCGGACATAAATCTTACATATTGCACCTTTTTAACTAAAATTATTGATGATTCATCTAAACAGATTTTTGGCCAATCAGATGCTCTCCAGATTGAGCATGTCCATCCCTCTGATTTCACCTGCCATGTGTATTTGGTTCAAATATTTGAAAAACTTGTGAATGCTAACAACTTCATCCATTTGCCATCTATTATAAATGTGCAATGATAAAGTGGATGTTTGTCATCAGATTCTACACCAAAGGATTAATGCGCAGCCTTTAAGAAAATAATTAAAAAGAAAAGAAAAACTTAAAACAGGAGGCCAAAATACACAGAGATCCTTTCTCCACAGCTGCTGATAGTGGATTTGACAGATCTGCACTGGACTGTAGGATGATCACTTGAAGATGCCATAAAAGATTAGCACAACATAAGGTAGCCAACTTCAAGAAACAGCAATACCAGCAGGTGGGTCATTATCATTTCTCAACATGCTGGTTCTACTTTTAACTCTCATGGTGACTAAACTCATAGTTATCTCTTTTCCTCTGAGAAGAGAGATAGTCGTTGAACAAAAACAGAATGAAAGACAAGCACAACAATGTCCTTCATTCTCTTGCCAGGCAGATGTTTACAATACTATTAGCAGCTGCGATAGGCCAGGTATGTTCTTGAGCTAAAAAGTGGTTATGCTTGACAGCTAAAGCCAAAAGAAATAGCCCATATGCCACAGGCATTTTTATTTATACCCTCCAATGAGGAGGCCGCAGGCCCATCAGGTCGCTGAGAGGAGACACGTACATCATGCCCCTCGGCACTATATGCTAATATCTCAGTGTTCGAATCTCTTTGACACTTTGTCATGTTTCTCATATTTCATCAATATAACCCTACTCGCTATGTTTTTGTGCTGTCAAGTGGGATTTCTTGTGTGTGGTAAAGTGCTGACATACAGATTTGTTTCTTCTGCTAAAAAAAACTTCAGATTTCTAAGAAAATGCAGAAAGACCTGTTTCTAGTCAGTGAGAGCTTTATATGTTTTTGCTATAGATTGTTAGAAGATTTGTTGCTGTGTATGATGATGTGGTTTCACCGATCTTATTATGAAATGGTTTTAGTTGAGCATGTAGCATTACTGTACATGACTTGAATAGTGAATATGGATAGTGGAAATAGTTTAATTTGGCAACTGCAGTCACACTAAGGGACTAGAGGTGGTCACACTAGACTTTGAACATGCAACATTTTTGGATACTTCATTTGACGTCTTGCTCGTTTTTTGTTTTGTTTTTTGTTTTTTTTTCATTTATTTTAAACATGAATTCAACATATAAAAATATACAATCTACTTCACTTTCCTGCAATGCTGTAAACTTGCATTGCAAGTTTGCATTCAACCATTTTTAGTACATCATTGTTGTATAAATGTACCCTTAGTTTGTGTTTAACTTAGAGTTTATGCTGTGATGTATCAACCTTCTATTGATCATTTGTCTTCATGTGATTCAAATTCTTAGGTTAGAGATCAACAAACTTTGGAATGCAGCATAATGCAAACTTCTCCACATGAGCTTGTGTTTCTGGTCATTGCAAAGCTCAATATGGAAGATGTGGAAATGGAAGTCCCAGCCAATCACAAGTTTGTTTTTATATCAGGTGCATGAGCTGGACCAGACAATATCACAGTATCACAATATCACAGACACCAATCACTATGAAATCAAAATTAATGATTTTTAATGACGATACAACTGAAAATATTGCAGTTGTTTTATAATCAGTCAATGCATACCTTTATTATTATTCTTTTTTATTCATTAATTTATGTGCCCTCATCATTTTTTATCAAAAAAAGTAATGTACATCGCTCGGATATACGTCACATTAGAGGAAAAAAGGCAATCACAATTACCGTTTCATGCCAACTTTAAAGGTGCCCTTGAATGAAAAATTTAATTTAGCTTGGCATAGTTAAATAACAAGAGTTCAGTACATGGAAATGAAATACAGTGAGTCTCAAACACCGTTGTTTCCTCCTTCTTATATAAATCTCATTTGTTTAAAAGACCTCCAAAGAACAGGCGAATCTCAACATAACACCGACTGTTACGTAACAGTCGGGGTGTACACCCCAATATTTGTATATGCCAGCTCATGTTCCCAACATTATGAAAGGCATTAGACAAGGGCAGGCAGTATTAACGTCTGGATCTGTGCACAGCCGAATCATCAGACTAGGTAAGCAAGTGTAACCCTCATACGGGTAAGTACACACTGAGTTAGTTTGCCTAAATAAAATAACCTAATTCAACAATTCACTTTGGATAATAAATGAAATCACCATAACAAAGAATTGCATACAAATTACAAATTGTATTGAATGAACAACAATGGAAATAAACAATTACAATATAACAATTGTGTGGTGCGTTATCAGTGTATGTGTATGACTCAATGAGTCAAGGATCACCAGTTCTGTTCACTTAAGTTCACGTTGCTGAGCTCAGATTAGTTTTCCAAATCACTGGAATTAACTTTCCTTGGAATTAAATTTTTTTTTTTTTTCAAGCAAAAGTGTCTCGTAGAGGAAATCCGGGGTTTGTAAGTTTGTACAATCCTACCGCAGTGCTGGCCGGCAAAGAGCACTCCGTACAAATCGACTGAAGTTCACACCAAGATCAACTGGGTGGCCCGCCATCTTCCATCCGGAAGAGAGAGTGTTCGAGGAAAACCAAAAAAACCGAGATTCAATGAAAGTTATTTCGTTCCCGAAATCAACATGAAAATAACAAATCTTTTGCACCTCTTCCTGATGCATATGCTCATTTCTAGCTCGTGATCAAGTTTATTCCACAGTTTGTACAGCTTAAATTCTTTGTGCTCTGACTGTATTTTGTTTGTCTCACGTTGCCTATTTGCTCGCATACACAGCGCACAGCAGGGCGGAGCATGAATTGTTTAACCAATCACAATTACCCATTCATGACTGCTCAACAATTGCTAGGCAGATTTTCTATATTCAGGTTTTATGCAGCATTTTGATTGGTGGAATAATATAGAATACAATAATATAATATCGCATAACAATAATATAATAATATAAGCTTAATGTTAGAATTATAAGATTAACTTTTCTATAAGAACTTCTTATGGGGGTTACATCCTCCCCTTCTGAATCAACATGAGTCTCTTCATGTTATCAAACTACATCACAGTTTGAAATCATGGGATTTCTTAAGGTAACATCTTGTGTTTCCTTAAAGGTATCAATTATTGCTTGATGAAATCCTTCCAGTATAGTCTGTGCGAAAGAGATCATAGGTTTCCCTAATGTCGGGTAGTGAAACAATCCTGGGGGTCTACGGGCTCTTTCTGATCTGCGCACAGTACATTCATTTGATGGCTCATTTGGAGAAATTTCAGCATTGGTTCCATGTCCCATAACCTCAGAGTCTTGCTCTTCAACAACACTGTCAAGTGGACTGTTCTGTACCGGCAAATCCGGCTCAACTGAAATTTCAGGTGAAGTCTCAGGCTCTCCGCTCTCAGATATCTCAAGTAAGTCTCCCTCATCAGCTCTGATTGGAGGTACGTTACTCAGATACTCAGCCTCATCTTTAGTTTGGTTTGCAGTAACTGTATTATCACACTGCATTTCCATAACCATTTCATCAGGTAAGTGTTGCTCTTTTGTACTCAGGCCTGGGACAGACTGGCGGGGAATTCTTTCCAACCCATCCTTCCCAACAGACTCATCTGGACTAATGTGGCTACAGGGTACTTCACATAACTCCACCACCCCCTCACTTGTGAGAGTGGGCATGACTAATGTATGCTGCCAGTAATCATCATCATTATCATCTTCTGAGTCAGGTTTGTCAGACTGAATACTATCTTGCCTTGTTCTTGGCTTCGTAGCTTGAATAACTACTTCCTCTGTCTCTTTTGTTTCAGAGAGAAATCCACATGGAAGAAGGTGATCACGGTGCAGCGTACGTACTGGTTCCTCTGCATTCTCAGGCTTAACAGAATACACAGGTAAGTCTCCCATGCGCTTGGTCACAATATAAACGGTGGATTCCCACCGATCAGCGAGTTTGTGCTTGTTCCGTAAGCGCAAATTTCTCACTAAAACTCTGTCTCCTTTCTCCAAAGTGGACTCTCTAACAACCTTATCAAAGCGTTTCTTGTTCTTATCAGCTACTTTCTTCGCATTTTGGATTGCAAGTCCATAACTGTACTCTAATCTGGCTTTCAGATTCTTCACGTATTGAGAATGAGAGATGGTTCTACCATCCTTGACTGGTAACCCAAAGGCAATGTCGACTGGTAGCCTTGGCTGTCGGCCAAACATTAGCTCATATGGTGAAAAACCGGTAACCTCATTCTTTGTACAGTTATAAGCATGGGCTAACGGCTTCACAAAATCACGCCAGTGAGCTTTGTTCTTGTCTTGCAGGGTACCCAACATACTCAAGAGAGTGCGATTAAATCGCTCTACGGGGTTCCCTCTGGGATGGTAAGGACTTGTTCTCACCTTTCGAATGTTTGTGATAATACATAACTCCTTTATGACGTGAGATTCAAAATCTCTGCCCTGGTCACTATGAAGTCGCTCAGGAAATCCGTAGTGAGTAAGGAACTGATCCCACAGACACTTGGCAACTGTAGCAGCTTTCTGATCTTTCGTAGGAATAGCCACTGCATATTTTGTGAAGTGATCGGTGATGACAAGGATATCTTTAGTGTTCCGACTATCTGGCTCCAATGATAAAAAGTCCATGCACACCAGTTCCATGGGTCTGGTAGTGCATATGTTGACTAGAGGAGCAGCCTTATTAGGCTGAGTTTTCCTTCTGACACACCTTTCACAAGTCTTAATTTTTCTCTCCACCTCCAGGGACATTTTAGGCCAGTAAAATCTGGATCTGACAAGGTCGAGAGTTCGTTCAATCCCCAAATGGCCCATGTCATCATGGAGTTTCTGGAGTACCAGGGGTCGAACAACTTCTGGCAACACTAACTGATAAACTGTCTGGCCATCACACATCCTTGTCCTATACAGAAGTTCACTCTTCAGCTGGAAGCGCTCCCACTCCCGTAGCATCAACTGGAGATCAGGACTGTTAAACTTTACACGGGTAGACACTCTTTCCTCAGACTCTAGAAGCTTTATAACTTGACTAATAATAGGATCCTCTCTTTGCAGCTTCTTGAGATCTGCTTGACTATACTTTTGAAGAACTGAAACACCACATTCAATGTCCTGTTCCTCAAAACTAGCAGGAACCGCAGATGACTGCACTGTTAAGGATTCTACATATCCAAGGTAAGGAAGGTGTTCAATGTTTTGGCTAACAATGTGTCTTTGACATGTTGCCAAAACTGTCTCCCTAGCAACATCCCTCAGTGGACTAGAGGATCTTAAGAGATGTGATGTAAATCGCTGGATCCGTTGACACTCACTTCCTGAAATAGCATCATCCTCTAACACATCATGAGGTCTTCTGGACAATCCGTCTGCATCCATGTTATGCTTACCAGCCCTGTACTTGATGTTAAAGTCAAAGATGGACAAAGCAGCTAACCAGCGATAACTTGCTGCGTCCAGCTTAGCTGTGGTGAGCAAGTAAGTCAGTGGATTATTATCTGTGACCACCGTGAATTGACTCCCATAAAGATAGTCATGGAACTTTTCCACTATAGCCCATTTAAGGGCTAAAAATTCCAGCTTATGGGCTGGGTATCTTGATTCACTGCGACTTAACCCTCTGCTTGCATAAGCGATCACACGGGGTTGACCGTCCTGCATTTGGTACAATGCTGCACCTAAACCAGTCGTGCTAGCATCTGTATGCAGAGTGTAAGACAGTTTTGAGTCAGCAAAACCAAGCACTGGAGCAGAAGTTAACTTGTCAATAATGGTGGTAAATGCTTCCTGACACTCTTGACTCCAACGCTCCGCATAAAAGGCTCCTTGGCATGAAAGTACCGACCACTGGTGGCTACCTTACTCCCTTTCCGCTGGGACGGATAACCTGCCGTGAGATTTGTCAGTGGTTTGACTATCTTGGAGTAGTCTTTTATAAATCGTCTGTAATATCCTGAAAATCCAAGGAATGACCTCAGCTCTTTCAGATTCTGGGGTCTCGGCCAGGTCTTAAGAGCTCGAATTTTATCAGGATCCGTTTTCACTCCCTCCCTAGACACAATGTGTCCTGGCAAGTAGCGCACATCAGTCTGAAAGAATTTACATTTATCAGGAGACAATTTAAGTCCGTAATCTCTGAGGCGTCCTAACACATTGATGAGCCTACTCTCATGTTCTTCCAATGTGTCAGAATAAACGATTAAATCGTCCAAAAAAACTAGGACCTCTTTCAAATGAATGTCTCCCATGCATCTCTCCATGAGGCGTTGGAAGGTGCTGGGAGCATTCGTAATTCCCTGAGGCATCCGATTGAATTCCCAGAAGCCTAATGGACAAGTGAAGGCTGTTTTGGACTTATCTTCCTCTTCCATTTCCACCTGGTAATATCCGGATTTCAAATCCATTACAGAGAACCACTGCGATCCCGCAAGTGCTGAGAATGATTCCTCCAGGTTTGGAAGGGCATATGCATCCTTTATGGTCTGTATATTTAATTTCCTGTAATCCACACAGAGGCGTACATCTCCATTCTTTTTTCGTACCACAACTATTGGCGAAGCAAATGAAGACTCGGACTCCCTGATTATTCCAGCATTAAGAAGAGTTTGTAAATGCTTTTTCACTGCCTCAAAATCTCTGGGATGAATTGGACGCGCTCGTTGTTTAAAAGGCGTCTCATCCTTTAGTTTGATATGATGTTTTATCCTTGTAGCGTGACCAAAGTCAAGATCATGGTGGGAGAAAACATCAGAAAAAGAATTCAGTTTTTGGACTATCTGCTCTTTCCACTCCGCAGATAATGGAGACTGCCCAAAGTCAAATTGTAATCCAGAATCAGGAGTTCTCTCTTGCTGACTAAAACAGCCAGCTGAAATCATTTTCTGTTCTTTTGAACAAGGATCTTGGATGAGCTGGTATGGCATGCTAAGTTCAGCCAAAATACAATTTTTGGGAAGCAGAATGTCATGATCAGTTTCATTCCTCAAGGAGACAGGTACTTTGAAAGGACTACTCTTAGGTAAAGTAATGAGACAGTTGTCCACAAACACTCCACCCGGAAGAATGGATTCTGCTGGCTGTTCAAGTACAGCCCACGTCTCATCTCCCATCGAAACAGACTGAATAATGTGACCCTCAAGCAAAATCTTCTGCCCTGCGAGAAGAACTTCATTTGTTCTTTCCTGCAGCTTCACCAAGCCTAACCTACCGCTCGAAATCTGTTTTTGTCTCTTGTTCAGTACTCTCCAGACTTGATCATAACCATGACGAGAAAAATTTATTTGCAGGGGTAGCTGATTGCTACATTGTTCATAAACTGCGTCAAGGGTGTTGGTGCCAATCAACAATGGAACTTCACTACTTGAACTGACATCCGGAACGACCAAAGCAAGGGTAAGTATCTCAGGTTCTGAAAGTATAAAATCTTTTGGGAACTTTACGCTGACCTCTACATATCCCAAATAGGGCACTAGTTGACCGTTGGCTCCCTCCACAGCAAGCAATTGGTCAATTGGGTGTATGGGTTGATCACATAGACATTTGTTGTAGAAGGACTGTGCAACCGTTGTAACCTGAGACCCAGTATCTAATAAACAGTGACAGTCTTTCCCAAATACTTTGACAACCGCGGTGCATTTTTCTCCTACAAGTTGTTTGGGCAGCCTTTTGTTTTGAGAAACAGCATGAGACTTTGAGGTGCATTCTTGAGAATCCTTTAAGGTGGAACAAAAATCAATCATGGCCCCTGTGTGTTCCAAGGCAGGGGCCACTACTAGTTTAAATCCTGTTTTTCCAAAGCACCATTCTTCTTGTCCCAAGCACGTTGTTTCTCTCTAAGCTCCTGTCTTTTGGTTTGCACTAAAGTGGGGTTTGGTGCATTGCAGCAGGAAGAAACAATATGGGCATCTTCACCGCACCTAAAGCAATACCAAGGCCTGGGTCTTGAAGTAGGAACAGGATTGCTGTTCTTCTGCTTAGTGTCTGACTTTAGATCAGATGGTTTCGGTTTGTCCTGTTTAGAACTTTTCGCTTGAGATGTTTTTTCATCACGAAGTGTCAAAAGTTTTGCGACCTGAGTTTGCAGTTGAGCTATTTGCTTCTGCAATGACTGCACTGTTGCCGAAGGTATATAATCACCGTCAACAGTTAAGTCAAGATTCGTCAGACACGGTTTACAAGCAACCTGTGCATTAGGCTGGAGCTTTACTCTGGTCACCCCAAGGTGATGCCTCATTCGGTTACTTTTAGCTGCCTGCCTATCCTCTTCAGTGCGCAGCATGAGTAAAAACTCTGGAAATGTTGGAGGATTATGTTTCCGTTGTTCAAGCTGGAGGTTGGAGATCAGAGAATTATTCCAGCATCCTCTGCAAAATTGTCTCAACAACTGCCTGTCTGACTCTGTCGCAGCAAGGCCATTGCTTCGTACAACAGAACTCAATGCTGTCTGAAGACGATGGAGATAATCAGATGACTTCTCTCCAGCATTCTGATTGAGATTGAGAAATGCAGCAAAAAGCTCATCGCCATCCTCTACAGCAGCAAAGGCAGAATCAAGAAGATCAAGATAGGCTTTAGAGGAGGATGAGAGGGCCTAATGATTTGATTATGTTAGAAGCTGGAGGTGTAAGGCTCTCTATGATTTTTCTGACTACTTGTGCATCACTAATCATAGGGTCATTCAAATAGAGATTGACTGTTCCACGCCATGTATCATAATCAACTTCAAAGTTTTGGTGAGGAACTCTGCCAGAGAAAGGCTTCAACTTTAAAGGTACATGGAGTTGTGAGACTATATCTCCACTTCTGACTACATGCTCCACTACCACACGCTGAACATCTGGTGTAGTGAGATGGCTAGGTGCAAGCATGACTGGAGGGCTGTTAACGTTTAAAGAGGGAATACTCTCAGGGGTTGCAGTACATTTGGATGTATGAAGGCCTGTGGCCTCTGGAAGTCCATGCAAGTCACTCTTCAACCCATCGCTTGGCATTTCTGTGGATTTACCTGGCATAGAAGGCCTTTCTGAATCTAAGGGTGAGTCTAGGGCTTCAAGCACAGAACCATCCATAACAGATTCACTGATCCTACTGAGTTCATCTTTAAGAACATCTTCAAACTGCTTCCCACTCAACTTTGCTAGCTGTTTAAGCTCAGAGAGGTAGGCTTTTGTTGTGCTGGTGCCACACTTTTCGCTATACACACTTCCAAGACTTTGAATTTGATGATTTATTTTAGGATCTCCATGACAGGGTCTGCGGTGAGGTAAAGGAAGAGACTCTAAGGCTGCCATGGCAGAACCACATTCGAATTCAACTGCTGTCTGAGTATCAGTTATTGCTACCATTCTAGAGATGCTTCCATACTCGTGCAAAAACTCAAAAACTTCATCATCAACAGTGGTGTTTGATAACCCACTAATCAAGACACAATTGGGAACTTTCAGATTTTCCTTGAGTATTACATCCATTTTTTTTTTTTTTTTTTAATCAAATACAAGAGGTAAAACCTAGTGATATGGGATGTGTCAAATCAAATTGCTCCTGGCTGGCACTCGCCAAGTTTTACTGTGTAACCCTCATACGGGTAAGTACACACTGAGTTAGTTTGCCTAAATAAAATAACCTAATTCAACAATTCACTTTGGATAATAAATGAAATCACCATAACAAAGAATTGCATACAAATTACAAATTGTATTGAATGAACAACAATGGAAATAAACAATTACAATATAACAATTGTGTGGTGCGTTATCAGTGTATGTGTATGACTCAATGAGTCAAGGATCACCAGTTCTGTTCACTTAAGTTCACGTTGCTGAGCTCAGATTAGTTTTCCAAATCACTGGAATTAACTTTCCTTGGAATTAAATTTTTTTTTTTTTCAAGCAAAAGTGTCTCGTAGAGGAAATCCGGGGTTTGTAAGTTTGTACAATCCTACCGCAGTGCTGGCCGGCAAAGAGCACTCCGTACAAATCGACTGAAGTTCACACCAAGATCAACTGGGTGGCCCGCCATCTTCCATCCGGAAGAGAGAGTGTTCGAGGAAAACCAAAAAAACCGAGATTCAATGAAAGTTATTTCGTTCCCGAAATCAA
The DNA here is from genome assembly GCF_024489055.1 of Chanodichthys erythropterus. Lineage (NCBI taxonomy): Eukaryota > Metazoa > Chordata > Actinopteri > Cypriniformes > Xenocyprididae > Chanodichthys > Chanodichthys erythropterus. The sequence goes on along the minus strand of NC_090234.1, from coordinate 17,909,389 downwards.
CATGAAAATAACAAATCTTTTGCACCTCTTCCTGATGCATATGCTCATTTCTAGCTCGTGATCAAGTTTATTCCACAGTTTGTACAGCTTAAATTCTTTGTGCTCTGACTGTATTTTGTTTGTCTCACGTTGCCTATTTGCTCGCATACACAGCGCACAGCAGGGCGGAGCATGAATTGTTTAACCAATCACAATTACCCATTCATGACTGCTCAACAATTGCTAGGCAGATTTTCTATATTCAGGTTTTATGCAGCATTTTGATTGGTGGAATAATATAGAATACAATAATATAATATCGCATAACAATAATATAATAATATAAGCTTAATGTTAGAATTATAAGATTAACTTTTCTATAAGAACTTCTTATGGGGGTTACACAAGCAAGAACAACAGCAAAAAATGGCAGATGGAGCAATAATAACTGACATGATCCATGATATCATGACATTTTTAGTGATATTTGTAAATTGTCTTTCTAAATGTTTTGTTAGCTTGTTGCTAATGTACTGTTAAATGTGGTTAAAGTTACCATCGTTTCTTACTGTATTCACGGAGACAAGAGCCGTCGCTATTTTCATTTTTAAACACTTGCAGTCTGTATAATTCATAAACACAACTTCATTCTTTATAAATCTCTCCAACAGTGTAGCATTAGCCATTAGCCACGGATCACAGCCTCAAATTCATTCAGAATCAAATGTAAACAATATAACAGTGTATAATACTCACATAATCCGCCGCATACATGATGAACACTTTGTAAAGATCCATTTGAGGGTTATATTAGCTGTGTGAACTTTGTTTAGGGACTGTTTAAGGCAAGCGCGAGCTCCGTGGGCAGAGAGCACGAGATTTAAAGGGCCCGCACAGCATAAATCGGCTCATATTTAATGATGCCCCAAAATAGGCAGTTAAAAAAATGAATTTAAAAAAAAATCTATGGGGTATATTGAGCTGAAACTTCAGACACATTCAGGGGACTCCTTAGACTTATATTACATGTAAAAAAAAAAAAACGTTCAATGGCACCTTTAAAGTTGTTGTATTTGCTAAAATACTGTTGGTGTGGACAATTTTTTTTTATCATTATTATTGTTTGTATGTTTTACAAAGACTGCATTTTTAGAAATATCTGAGCCAGACCTTTTGTTTCATACTTTGCATCATAATGTAGTTTTTTCTTTGCTTTCAAATTTACATTTATTCATTTAGCAGAGACTTTTATCCAAAGCCACCTTCTAATGATAAATGCTACTACACAAAATTTGAAAATGAATATTTGTCACAAACTGAGGGTTTCATGTGCCTTACATAAAGGCATTATCCCATAGCAGCAGGAATATCACAGTTCTCCAGTATCAGTGTAAGAATGGTAGATTGTCTCCAGCGAGTCATATTTTGCTTGCAGGCAATATTCCCTAGAGTTCAGTGGAGACAGGTAACTTTGCCCTCCTCAGTTTTTGCGACTGCTTTGACTGCTCTTCCATCCTCTTTGCAGATATGCTTGTCTTCAGGGGAAATTTTGAAACTTTATGAGTTTTTAGAGCTCAGGTTTCTGTGAAGGGTATCATAAATGATAGTTTATGGCTCAGATGATTCTTTATCCTGCCACCTACCACAGTTATGAAAGGGCTTCCCCGAGTAAAGAACTGAACTGGGTGGAGCTAGAATGCCATTAGAAACGAGTGCTGACGCAGAGTTTTCAGATAGTTTGAACAACCTGAAGCGTTTTGTCTCACAATTATTATTTTATTTCCCTTATTCATGGCTCACATTTCTATTAACTTGAGAACAATTTGTTACTAGTCACGCCAAGTCACTTTTACCTACAGTATATAGCGATTTATGCAATACAGATTTGTGGTATCTTTCAAGAGTTAGTAAGCAAAGAAACACACAAGACAGGAGTAACAAACTTCATCCATCTTGTTTTTATCTTTCACTCCTGTTCTCATACACATTACATTATTACACAACACTTCAAAATGGTAGTCACAATATATTTCATGCATAAACACAAGATTGTTTCAAAGCAGCTAACAGAATCAATGACGTATAAAGACAATAGTGTCATTATTCAGCTCAAGTCAGTTCACTGTTGATTCAGTTCAGTTCAATAGTGTAAATTTCATCAATTATGAATTCATCTAACACAATGGTTTTGTTATTTTCAGTGTTCAGTGTTGATTCAATTTAGTTCAACGGCGTTGATGTTCAAAATTCATCAATTATGAAACCAAAACAATTCAGCTATAAAGAAGCTGCAGAACCTGATTTCACCAAGTACAACATGTTCATAATATTACTGAATAGTTAGTTTCAAACCCCAACTAAGCAAGCCAAAGGCGACAGTGGCAAGGAACCCAAACTCCATCAGGTGACCAAAATGGAGAAACGAGGCTCAGTTGGGGGGCCAGTTCTCCTCTGGACAAATGAATGCACATGCTGAGATTTTTGATTCCAGGCTGCATCACATCATCATGTCAGATTTGTGGATTGATATTGTTCAAACATTTTACATCCAGCTCTTTTTGCTTGAGTATGACACTCTAGCATTAGGTGGAAAAATGTACATACATACAAACAAACCTAATACTAGATCAAGATCATTTAAAAAAGTCAAGTATTCAAAGTAACATCTCTTCTAAAGAATGTAAGAATACGCTGACACTGCCATGAATGACATAAGTTCAATACTTCACCCATTTGCATTAGTTGCACGTTTCACTGCTGGATGTTGTAAACTGTGATGTACAGGCCTTCAAACTAAGAGGGAGACTGAGAGGTTCACATTTATACACCTCAAGGTGCTGATGAGCGTGTTGTTGCAGACGTCAGTCTTGTCCTGTAACACGCTATCGGCATGTGTCAGGCTTCCATTTTCTGCCAGATAAAGCTTGGCTGGATGCCTAGTCTCATCACTCGTGCGGGGCTGCGTGCCGCCTCACCTGTAAGAGCTGAGATCCCACTAAAACAATATTGCATTACGTGCCAGAAATCAGAAACCACATTTGTCACGTACGCCTGGAGAATTTATAGCCGGCTTATGTGTTTGGTGACATAAAACGTATCGTTTACCCTTCGGGGCTGATGCATACTTGTGTAATACATCAACCTGAGCAGTTTAACCCTCATGTATTGTTTAAGGTCTGTGAGACCTTCTAAATACACATAAAGTGAAGTAGC